>NW_022280175.1:394447-399149 GCF_004355925.1 Anarrhichthys ocellatus
CCCCCCCCCCCCCCCCCCCCCCCCCGGCTGTGTGACACATCGGTCCTGATGAGGTGCGTGTCCCATGTGTTCTCTGATCCGCTGTACGTCTTCATCGGCTCATTCCACATCAACATTCCATGTTGAAGAAGGAAGCTCCACACTGAGCCAACCCTGTTAACATGCTATCGTAGCCCCCCCCCCCCATTGTCAGATCTCTGCAGGCTTTGGTAACAGACCGTATAAAAACAGTTGAGTCTGGTGTTGAATTGTTACTTTGTAAAGTTCTTTTTCTTCGTCAACAGAAGACAGAATAAACACTTCATATCCATATTCTGGAAAACAAACGTGATGTTTGTCTCATTACTTTACTTCTGCTTACGACACGTTTCACATGACATCACTCTCGGTGGAAGGAAATTACGTTTACTGGTTTTTTTATTGTTCTGCAGCAATAAAAGTTTCACATAAAAGAACGAACATAAGAAATGATCAGTAGCACTTTATTTGAGAGTATTTGTAACATTGAGTCAATGTATAACTTGAGGTTCAACCGTTTGTAGATTTTAAACGGATTATTTTGAACTACTGGTCAAGTTCAACAATCATTCTGATAATGTTATGTTTATGAATTGTTGCATAAATTCCATATAGAATCTGTCAAACATCTACATAGTTCTGCTAATAAGCTGATGAAATGTTACACCTTGTAGGCAGACGATCCAGATCCAGTGTTCATGCAGCAGCAGACCTAAACCAACTGAATCACATCAAAGGAGGAGCTGTGTTCAGTAACGAGTGCATTCAGCCGGCGGATCGATCACAATCCTGTTCTATAAACTTCTAATCTAGTTTGAAGATAAGGCTGCAGAAACATCAAGCTATCAAACCGAAGAGTAAAGAGAACACTTCCATCACTGGAAATGTAAATGACAGAACAATATCAAATAAAAAGTGGAAAAGTAACATTTGCTTCATTGCCTCTCTTGATATGTATAATGGAGCATGGATCAGAATGGTGGATGTGGTCAGACGATGGATATCTTTGACCAAGAACAGCCGGTTCTACCAACGATGGACACAGTTTGTCAGGATGACTGAAGGTTGTAAAGGAGTCGGTAGAGAACATGGATAAGGAGGTAGATGGTGTAACGGCACCTTCTGCTGAAAAATCTACAGTGTTCTCATCTACAACCAACTTTCTCATTCAAACTGCAATATGTGGAAACATGAATCGGAGACAAATGGTAACGCAGCATGATGTATGAATCTAATGTTTGTGAAGATGTGCCTGCATGCATATATACAATATCTGAATAATCAACTGCTTGAATTCATTTGATCTGGCAGCCAAACACAGCATTTGTTTCTATAATAGAAACGTAACTTGTTTTAAGACACTATGTTTCAAAGACCGATTGTATTTATGTGCATTCACCTTATTATTTACAGATACAGATCAGCTGTCTTCTTTCTGGGATACTCACTTGGGTATTTTGTTTTTTTAAAGGGCATTTTATTTTTACTTTTTATCTCAGGTGTTGTACTTTGCGACATTTAAGTTGCATCCATAACAGAGTAAAAACAAAAGTCGTGTAAAAAGTAGTTGTAGCTGTTCATTGGCTGAGAGTGGGAGGAGTTCGAGGTGCGTTGCATGCGGGCGGGGCTTGTACTTAGTGAACAGTTCTTTGAACTGGAATCCATCCATCCATTACTTTTAACCGCTTATCCTGTTCAGGGTGGGACTGGAGCCGATCTCAGCTGACAGGTCATAAAAACTATCACAGGACGGACACATGAAGACTCAGTGGTAGAGCAGGGTCCTCCTTCAATCAGAGGAACAGCGGTTCAATCCCCAGCTCTGCTAGTTCATGAATCATGGGCAGAACAACTACTAACCCCAATGTAGGCTGTTCCTGTGGTGTGTGAATGGGTATGAATGTTAGAGGCCTGATGGGCAGGTGCACAGTCCACCTCACACTCACTCATCAATCAACCTTAGCTGCATGTCTTTGGGCTGTGGTAGGAACTCACACGTTCTTAGTCTATGCTTATTCAACATTGAAGTGTGTCTTTAGCAAACAAACACATGACGGTCGTTGCTGGTAACTTCAAGAACTTTAATAAGACGAAAATACATGCTAGTGTTGCCTAGAAACAGTTCCCGTTGTCGTCTGTGCTACTTGCAGCACTTTCCTATATGTGATTGTGATTTTTGTGTTTGTCATACAAAAAGAAGGACAAAAGTACACAAATCTTCTCTACTAAAATGTATGTAAAGTACACTAACAAGCAAGTGTGTTAAGTGAGTGTAAGTGACATCAATGTTCTTGTCTGACCTCCACAAACACTCTCACACAGATGATGGTACCTTCAGTTACACAGACTTATACAAATGATATAAAAGCTCACTTTAAATTATTACAAGAATACAAGAGCATATGAAATATCATGTTCTAATCTTATAACAAGCCATCAGTCCTGCTGTGTGGTGGTTAGGTTTCTGTATATTGTATCTGAGATGTCTCAGGGCTGTCTAGCTTCATGAGTACTGAGTGGTGTGTGGATAGACAGACCATCGATCATTTGTTCTGATTGTGTGGGAGTCAAATGAACAAATATGGCTTTAAAGCAGGATTTTTCATGAGACAAAGAACATGTTATGAATCTTGGAAGTGATTAGTATTCTGGATTGTAAATTGCAGGGAATTTCTTTCTGTTTTCCAGAATTCTCAAATGTTGCCACCGCTGGGTCTGAGGGTCAGGGAGAGGGACATGTTCTCCCAGCTGTCTTTTGTTACTGTGTTAAAACGTGTCCTTGTAAGTCAATTATGGACCTTGACTGGTTAAATGTGTTCCATGATCATTACTACTATACGTGTTTCCTGATGAGATGAACTGTCTGTTGGTGCATATAAGACAGATCCAGCACAGCAGCTGATTGGTTTGACCACCGTCCAGTACATCAATGTAACTTTACCGATAACAAGTTATTAGGCAAAATATCCCCACAGAAACACGTTAACAGCCAGCAGGAGCAGGCCGTTCACATCGCAGACTCTCCTCCACAGCGGCTCCTCCTGCAGCGAGTCCAGCTCGCTGTTTTCAACTGCTGGAGCCACCGAGGCAGAGCTGGGACCAGTCAGACCACAGAGCCTCAGAGCTCCTCTCAGCCAACAGGATTCTGGCAAGCGCTCAGAGTCCCGGCTGGGGTCAGAGGTCATCGGGGGACCCGTGAGGTCGATACGAGGCTCCCGGCTGTGTCTGGACCACCAGGTCAGCCTGTGCAGCTGGACAGGAGAGAGGAGGGTGAGCTCATACATACATGTGGTACAGGATCACATTGACAGAGCAGACTAGCCCCTTTCCACTGTGTAGACACTGTCATTGGTTCAGTTTTGGTTTACACTCTTCTCCACCTGTTTGAGGATGAGTTCCTGGAACTATATTCCTGCTCTGCTCACACTGAAAACAAGTACCTTCATATGAAATATCAAGCACACCTTTGTGAAGGATTTACTTTTCCATATTCAGGGACAAGGACTGCAGAAAGCACAATGCCTTGTGTCTGTCACAACACAGCCAAACAGTGGAGTGGATTAGCTCAGTGACACTAGTATAAAGGACCCCAATGTGTTCAGGGGAGCAAACTCAAACACATGACGGTCATTGCTGGTAACTTCAAGAACGTAATAAGCCAAGAAACCATGTCACTACTGCACTACTGGTACTACTTGCTGCGAATGTCAAATTGGTGAAGAGGTTTTCTTGATTTGCTTGTGTTTTGTTGATTTGAGCTCTCAGGGCCACCGTACATTTGCTTGTGCAGTGCTTTAACAAGCATCGTAACAGTCCTTCCATTTTCTTTATTGCGTCTTGGTCCAGCTGAACGTTGGCATTGAATTGTCCAATATGAATGTTAAGAGATTAAGAGATTAATACAGAGCTGCACAGATAGCTCTGAGGAGTCACACAGCATAGACAGGGGTGCTGAATACTTGTGTCCATCAATGTAAGACGTGGTCCTTACATGTTCTTTAGGTATTGGGGCAGTGGCCAAGCTGACAGCAGCAATGATGAGGCAGGTAAGAGCCAATAGGATGAGAGCAAAGTACAGGTAGTGAACATCAGCCAGGATGGCAGGGCGACCGTCAGGCTGACCACAGGAGGGAGTTTCATAGGAGAACTCTAGCACCATGCGGATCAGTCCCACCACCAGTCCAGCCATCAGACCCCAGAATGCACCCTGAGAAACACACACACACACACACAAACATCACTGAAATGAAAAGGGCCTTAAGATTTTGAATCTTGTAGCCCTGTCACTGGTGCTTACTATCAAAATCTATTGTTGTTGTATTTTTCAAATAGGTAACTACACTCTGGGACGACTGCAGCTGTCTGGAGACCACAAGAACTACAAGTGGCTGCTTGTGTTTTCTCCTACAAGTTTCTGATGCAGGTCGATCATGTTGCTAGTGACCACAAAGTTAAGGAAGTTGAAGAAAACACTGAGTAGTTTTCTCCGTTTTTAGTAACACACATTTAGCAAAGCGACTGCACTGATCACCGCTCTATGTCTCGATGAATGTCAGTGTGACACTGGGTTCCTCTCTAGAATCATTGCGGACATGTCTGGATTCCCCTCTAGAATCACTGTGGACATGTCTGGGTTCCTCTAGAATCACTGCGGACATGTCTGGGTTCCTCTCTAGAATCACTG
>NW_022280175.1:409149-464707 GCF_004355925.1 Anarrhichthys ocellatus
ACACACACACACACACACACACACACACACTGCCTCAGTATGTGTCCGCTATTGTCCTGTAATCACTTTAGTGTCATTATATTGAATGCAATGCACACAGGATAAGAATTGGATAGGTTGACATTGTACAAAACAAAAAATATAAGATATGTTTGCATAAGTATTCACCCACTTTACTGGAATAGGACACACAGATGTAAACAATGTGGAGGGTCCAACTTTTGGTGGGTCTTGGTGATAATTGAAAAGCAAAAGTCAGGGGACGGTTACAAGAAACATATCCCAGTGCAGTTTCATGAATCATTGAGAAATGGAAAGAGAATGGAACAGTAGTATATCTGTCTAGACGTCACCAAGAGGTGAAGGGTTGTCACACACAAGGGGTTTCAAGCATCAGAGGTTGAGATTTTAAAGACAGCTTTTGGCCTCACCAGTCACATCTTACTGGGAGAGTGGCAAAGAGAAAGCCTCTAAAAACTAGAAGTACTGCCTCGAGGTTGTACGCCTCCTCCCAACCAGTCATGTTGCAGTTTACATCATGTCCAAAAGTCAACAATTCATCATCTTATCCTATTAGACTTCTGTGTGATATTTTCATAATTAGCAAATGATTCTTGAGCTATTTCCATTAACATGTGAGGTCACATTCACCTTGACGTTTGACCACCAAATTCTAATCAGTTCATCCTTGAGTCCAGGTGGGTGTTTGTGCCAAATTGTAAGAAATTCCTTCCAGGCTTCCCACAAAATCACCGTTGGAAGGACAGACTGTCGAGCCATAGAAAGCCCACGACATATCAGAAGCATAACACTTACAATACCTATTTAATTACTACAATACTGTATTGTAAAGTGTTACCTGCAGAGGCCACAATGAACCCTTCTGAAAGAAGGTTCTATGATCTGATGAGACCTAAACTGAGCGTTTTGGCTGTCAGACTAAACACCATGTGTGGTGTAAGCCAAACACTGCACATCATCATGAGATGCCAGCCCTAGCATGACACATGGCGGTGGCAGCATCATGCTCGCGTCTCTGCTAAAATTATACAAGGAAAACCTTCGGGGAAGATCTTTTTTCCAGCAAGACAATGAGCCCCAGAATAAAGTCAAAGCTACAGGGATGGTTCCAACACAACCTTTATTTGTCAGATTCATGAAGCTGCACGTTCAACTGGTTTTGTGTTTTAAATCTAAATCATTATGGAGCCTACAACCCCCACAGGTAGCCACGAATGGATGTAGAAACACTCTTAATCAGTTTGCATGTCATTACTTATCCCTGCTCCACCACTCATCAGAGCTGTCAGAGAGAAGAACCACTGTGTGACATCTGTGAGCTTCTCCAACAGCACCATAATGTCCATATCATTCATTTATCACATGCATCTGTAAACCATCATCGGGGTATCTATCACTATTAATACACGTCAGAAGGATGACGATGATTCATTCATAGTTCTAATGTTGGAACAGACCTCACAAAGTGCTTCACAACTCAGGATATAATGGAAGATGATGGCTCAAACAAAACCTGTCTCTCAACTCAACTCTCATCTAAGACTCATGTCTGAAGTGTCTGTGAGGGTCTCACCACACATTCTTCTTTGTTAGATGTGTGGGGAAAGTCAAGGCCTGGGTTTTGTGAGCACACATGTTTCTCTTCATCTGCCCACTGAGCTCAATCCAGTAGCTAAGTTGCAGTTGGATTTGAAAAAAACGCGTTTCACTGACTATCTCCATGCACTGCTTGAACAGATTCACAATGAAGAATGTCCAGATGTTCAATGCTGATAGAGAACTATTCACACAGACTCAAGACTGCAATCACTGCCAAAGGTGCATCCGCTATATATTGACTATATACAGTATACTGGATATACAGTATGTACTATATGTATTAGATGAGGAAAAAGAAGACTTGAATGACTGGTCGCCCCATTCTCTCCTAAAATCACAAAGTCATCCTTACGTTCCATTCAAATCCCCCAACAGCAATGCCTCCGGCTGCTCCTGTTCCTGCTAGACCAATAAACAAACCGCTGCCAACATTACTGGACATCAGAGAGGCTCCAATCTGAAAACACATACAACATATACACATTAACAACAAAGGCTTTTGTCTATTATATCAGAAAGTAGAATGTATACAATATTTAATAAGGCTTTAGATTACAGTCCTTGTATTGTGGTGTAATTGTTTAGTAGACAAACATGTAGGAGGGAAGAGGACAGTGACCTTGTTGTGGCTGCCTCGTCTCTGAGAATCAGGCTTCAATCTATGTAACCCTGTCTGGAACTCTTGAACACAGCCGTTCTCTGAATCAAGCTCCTTTGGAGACTTCTGGGTATTCTAGTCCTCAGACATACTGGATATCAACATCACTCACCTCCTGGTACATCCTGCTGAGACTGAACATGACTCCTGAACACGATGAAGCAGAGGTCGTCAACTACATTTGTCCAAGGGCTCGAATTTTCCAAGCAGTCAATGTGGGGCCGGACTTTCAAATATATGTGTTTTCTATTTATTTAGGCCTAATTAGCCTATCACAAAAAATAAAAAGACAATGCTCTTAAGAAATCAGGGACTAGATGGAAGAAATGTTGGTATTGACCTGCACCAGGAGGGGAAAGGTCGAGGAAAATAGTTATAAAACCTTTGAGCTTTCAAGAGTATCTTTTCCTATGCTCTTGCACAAACGTCTGTATAATGAAGACATCTCCTCTACTTTTTGATCTGACTAAACTGTGTGAAATGGGAGAAACTGATCTGCAGCAGACTAAGTGTCACACTGAGCACGTCTGAATCACACAGGGTCTGCTAAAGAGCTGAGGATACTGTTTATCAAGTGTTGCCATATTAGAATCAAAGGACATTGTATGTGCGATGAAAAGTCAATATATCATAGCTCAGAATAATAAAGAGGCTTTTTTTCTTTTACTAAATGAATGCACCACACGTAGTTTGGATCTGACCGATCTATAAAAAAAACAACTTTGTTATTCATACTGTTAATAAAGCTTAATATGCTGAAACATCTCAATACTTATTGGCTGACTCCTCTACTGTCAGAATAACTGCTCTGTGATGTCTTCAGTCCAAACAGAACAAAGATTCAGACAAAAAACAGTACAACATGTTGACAAAGACATATTGTATATGACATACAGCACATCAACATGTTCTTATGGAATTGAGAAGAAAACATCCCACGCCAGTCAGATATACTCACAGGCCACCACGTCATTGAACGGCCAGCCAGGAAGTAGCCCCTCACAGTGCTGCGATTGGCTCGCGCTGACGACTGTAGAGGAGGCAGAGGTAGAGAGCAGGCCAGCAGGATACTTCAAACTGTGTTCTCATGCAGTATCACACATTTACAACCAATGAGCACCATGAGCTTCCAGAATTGCTGTTCTCTTTACATAAAATAATGAGTAAAACACATACTGACTCATTAAAGAACAAGCACCTTTCAGGTAGCCTAGATTATGAAAGAAATATCTCAAATCCAGAAACGTGTTTAGCATGTACAGAAACGTGCACTCATAAAAAGGACTTGAACCACTGTCACCTGTTCATGTACTGTAAAGCTTTAATATTTTTCACATAAAGAGAAGTACCACTTTTAGAGCCCAATCTGGCTCTTTGTCAGGAACCTGGTAGTATCCAGGGCTTAGCATTTTCTCCAATCATGTCTTAGGACACTTAAAGCATTTGTGAAAACTAAAAATGGTTATATATTTCAATTAGTTACAGGAGCTACATTCCAAATTCAAAGCATAGCTATGACTGAGGGATCGCCTGCACAAGGCTCTCAACATGATGACGGCTGAGCAGGTGGCTAGCAGTTAACAGCGCTAACAGTGCGGACAACGGCAACAGCTCTGACACAGTGGGTTGGATACTACACACACTGCTGGATCTCCACTATATCTTTACAATAGTTGTTTGATGATGTGTGAATCAATACGTTTTGCAGCTTTAAGTGTGAGCTCACAGGGGTTTAACACACTCTCATGAACACCTGTTATAACACCTGGGATAGGTCTTAAGATAGTGTAGGTGCAAGTGTTACATGAGTTGAGCCACTTCCAGGTCTTACCCAGATCCCAACCACCATGACGAAGACAAAGTACACGACAACCACAGCGATGTCAGCAGCATGCACACTGATACCTGTGCTGGGAGGGGCTCCAGTGGTGAACCCTGAGGAGCTGCTGCCTGCAGCTATGTACACACAAATCAAAGCATACAGCAGAGATATAACTACAATATATACAAAGTACACGTATTAACTGTAATTCAACAACGCTGTAGAGGATGCCGGAATGTCAGCTGTGACAACAGTGGGGCTGAATTTCCAGTAAAAGTGTGGCTGAAAGTGTTTGACTCTTTCTAGTGACTCAGGTTTCTACGAGTCACTCATTAAATTGAATCGAGACTTCGAGTCACTTAATTCACTGAGTCAGTCCCCCAGTGACTAACGACCTTAGGCAGTAAACGAGACCAGCTGACCAACTGCAACATTGCACAACTCACAAATCGACTCCAAGGTAAAGAAAACAACTATAAACACTGATTACAGACTGTTGGATTTCATGATTGATCAGTAATAAACTTCTAAAAGGGGACAAATTAAAGTTCATGGTTGGTTTATGACTGTAGCATGGAACTTGTGACTGGTGCAGCCCGAGTCGGACCTTTAGTTCAGGGCTGGGAGAGCCAGTACTGAGCTGAAACAAGCACCAAAGTGATTGCTTTTCCTCACAACAGATCTAGTTGTAGCAGGTAGGAGGGGCGGGTCGTAGTTATTGGAGATTGGAGATGGAGATTGAATCGTTTCCAACAATTCAATCGGGACTCACATCACGTATCAACAGAAGTCCAGTCAGAGCTCTGATGAGATGTGAGATGTGAGGTGCAAAAGAAACGCTCCAAAAGTGCACAAAATTATAGATGAATTTTTTTCCTGTACCCCTAATTATGAAAGCGTAGTTGAGTAATGTCTTAAGTAGAAGCCACTTGGATTTTTAAAAAACTATTCTGGATGTTATTTAAACAGGCTTTGTGTGTAGTAATTTAACTCAAATGTACTTACGAGCATTAACAGTAAACTGAAAAAAAAAATACATTTCAACCAAATGGTTCCAGTATATGTGGTCGATGTGAATGTGTGGAGAAAGCTATTCCAGATACAGTTACCCACAGAGCTCACAGCTGCATCTCCATAAGTTTGGGCTGGTGGCAGAGGTCTCAGTGGAAAATCTGTTTTTGTGACATAAGAGAACTGACACTTTCAGATGACCATTCCACCTACAGGCCCCAAAGATACATTACTCCTTCCTTATCATACCCCAATAAGGCCAAGAAGGTTTGTCTTGCACGGGCTAAAGGTGAAATGATAATGCAGGTGTTGTAGTGAAAAGCCCGTACAGATGTGTAATGTCCATTCCTGTTAAGAGTTGATGAATCAGCTGTTTTAACACGCATCTGTCTCCTGTATAGTTTGTATCTCTGCCTTCCCTGTGTTCCTGTCTCACATGTTTTGCAGAGCTGTCTGTAAAGTCTGCTTAGGACCTGCCATAAAAATAGAGCTTGCTGTTGTATAAGCAGTAGTTCACGGAGTCAACGAGCATGAATGTGAGTTAAAGAAGGTCATACCTGTAGTGAGACTGGCAGACATGCTGATTCCAATATTCCAGATTGTGTTAAAGGCACTCAGTCCTGCAGCGATTGTCCTGTATGAGTTCCTCTGACTCTATAACTGAGCTAGTCGATCCTGCTGACCCTGACAGAGACGTGGGAATCAGTGCAGTCAACCTGGAGCTTAATTATTAATCAGTCTGTTATCGAGACAGGAAAACTTCTCTGGTTAGCTATAATTGGCAAGCCCTGACATACATGACTTAATTTAAAAGGGGATTAACAGTTGGCTCTGGGTACGGTGCAGTATGTAGTTTGATTTCATGTTAAGTATAGGGATGCACCGATTTGACTTTTTCAGTCCACATATCGATACTGACACCTGGGCCGGAACCGAGTACTGATCCGATACCAGTGTTTAATTAATATGCTGTATGTCTCACTGTGTGGAAGAGACTGGGATCACTGTTCTGTATGTAAGGCTTGACTTAAACATTCCTTTACTAGTTTAGTAAAACAAAATGTAACAAATAAATGCATAGATATAAATGTACTAAATTGGTATTTATTAAAATAATGGTATCCGATACCAGATCCAGCTATCGGAGTCAGAATTGGACAGATATCCCATGTCAGTATTGTTATCGGTACATCCCTATATCTAATCGGTCAACACTGATCAATGACCATATGCTGCTCCTACATGCTGCTTAGACCTGTATAGTTCTTTCTAAGTTATTGTTGGCATGTTGTTATCTCCGCTAGAAGGTAAGCCTGTGAGATCATGCGTTTGGTCTGTGTGTGTCTGCGTGTGTGTATCTGTCTGTCCACGGCTAATCTCGCACACTACTGGACCCATCAGCTTGATATTTTCCATCCTCATTCATGACTGTATGCTTAATGACCTCACTTGGTTGCAGTGCAAGTTTGGTCTCAACTGGATCATCTGCAGATTAATTCCATACCCACTAAAGTTAGACATGATATGAGATGCATTAATCCCTGTTCTATTTCATCCTTACTGACCGCCAGAGGCAGTGCTTAACACTGGATATCTTTTGTCTCGCACATGCGCAGGTCGAGTACTTATACCAACAAAGTCACCTGTGACCTTGGATAACCCCCGTCGTCTATAAATTCCGGTGTCATCCTGAGATCAGTCCTTTTTCATCTTCTCGCTATGCAGGTTAACTACCATGCTAGTAGAAACTAAACAAGAATAAGAAATTATTTTGTCTACGATCAAGACATGTTAGAGTTTGTAGCGGTAGCCTTGTGACCACCGGTCGGAGTTGCGGATCTTTGCCCTCCAAAGGCTGCGACAAGCTGTCCGCCTTAGGAGGGAACGGCGTGTTCGCCGTGCGGACCATCGAGCCCCGGACTCAGTCTGATAAGGGCCACCAAAATCGCGAAGACAGCAATCGGTGAGATCGATTAACATTGTTTTTCTATAACCATTGTTCATTTTCCACGGTTGGCCGAGTGCCTCCGTTGTAGCTAATCGAGTGGCGTGCTAACGGGAGCGTAGAGTTACGCTGTCGGGCCGCCTTTCACAGTTAACAGAGTGTTCCCGCTAAAGCTAACTGGTGGGACACCAATATCTGCAGCAACTATCCTAGTGAAGAGAGTGGCCTCGCTCCCCTCTCACTGACTGTCCCCTGCCTGTTCTCTGCCTATGCATACAAGGCGAGCGACCATACTCTACCATCCGGAGTGAAGGGCCACTCTACCAGGAGTGTCTCCACGTCATGGGCAGCCCTGAGAGGTATGCCTGTGGAGGATATATGTGCTGCGGCCTCATGGGCATCACCGAGCACATTCACCAGACACTACAGAGTTAACGTTGCCACCCCTCACCCACTGGGGAGGGTTCTTTGGCCAGCTTCCTCTGCCTGAGCTATACGAGGTAGGTACTTGTGATTCCTCGTGACTCTGTTGATATAAGTCATCCAGTGTTAAGCACTGCCTCTGGCGGTCAGTAAGGATGAAATAGAACGAAAGTTACGAATGTAACTACGGTTCTATGAATCCTGGATGACCGTCAGAGTTCTTGGTCACTCGGAATCCCGTGAATTCACGAGAAGATTCCGTAGGACTGATCTCAGGATGATACCGGAACTTATAGACGACGGGGGTCATCCGAGGTCACAGGTGACTTTGTTGATATAAATACTCGACCTGCGCATGCGCGAGACAGAAGATATCCAGTGTGAAGCACTGCCTCTGGCGGTCATCCGGGATTCATAGAACCGTAGTTACATTCGTAACTTTCGTTTCTTGACTGCCATCTTGACTGTAAGGGAGCCTGGAGGGACAATTGAGTGAGAATCAACTCTTCTTTGTTTGGGACAGGAGAGGGAGACACACCTATTAGAGATCTGCACTCTACTGAGTGCACTTTTCTAGTTCAAAGTGTGTCATTCTCTCATCGAGCTGTCTACTAATACTGTACTTAATCCTTCAATAAATAAGCATCCAAAGTCCCATTTTTCTCTGAGCCAATTTACCTCAATTTGATTTATCACAACATATATTTAGCAAATAAATAATACGCACGTTGTTCACGATGTTAGGCCAGATGGTGATATATTTGACTAACAGTGTCCTTGTTTCTAGGTGTATGTCGTTTGTATCTGCCAGTAAATCGTTAACAATCAGAATCAGAATCAGCTTTACATGGAATTTGACTCCGGTTTTCACGTTGCTCTCAACTTACATACACAGGATATACAAATAAAAAAACCAAAATAAAAATATAAAACAAGGACAACAAAGTAGAACAGAGGTAAGCATAAACATCTAACTACTGTGTACAATATAAATCTATATCCAAAAGTATATATATGAACATAAAGAAAAACAACAATGACAATGGAATTGAGGTATTGGCGCAGAATGGTGGTAATGGTGCAAAACAAAAGTACCAGAGAGCGCAGTACCGAGGCTGCCATCGGCGCCATCTTGTTGTTAGTGCACATTAACAATAACCTCAAACGCATCCTTGGTCAATAAAGCTGATTCGTAAGCAAAGCAAGAGCCGCTTCAGTGCTCCGCATGTACGAGATGCACAGTACTGAGTGTGTTCGACCACACAGGATTACATAAAACATGGTTCAGTCAGGAACTCTTGTCATAGATTTTTAACCATTTATTGCAACAAATGGAAATACAGGTAAACTTGGCGCTGACGGCTCCACTCTTTACATGCTCCCTGGATTTAGCCAAGCAGCTACTAAGCCAAAACAGGGAGCACCATGCATAAACCCCCCGGGTATACAGGAATGAGCCTGAAGTAAACTTTGAATGCATTTCAACCATTTGCTATGCAAGATGAACTCTGAACTAGAAAGGGTGGAGGCTGGGGTGGAGGAGGCAAAGCTTTGCCAGCAGTACGGTCTGTAACAGCATAGGTGTAGAAAGGATCAGTGAGGAGGGAGTCCTATTAAAATGAACCTCCTTGAGGTGAGAGTGGGCTGTGATTAACTAATGACCTTCTAATCGCATCAGACAAAGGACTAGTCTCTGTTCTTGTCCTGTTAGACCTTAGTGCTGCGTTCGACACTATAGACCACTACATCCTGTTGCAGAGACTTGAACATTATATTGGCATCAAAGGAACCGCACTGAACTGGTTTGGATCCTATTTATCGGATCGATCTCAGTTTGTTTATGTAAACGATGAAGCCTCGATGAAGACCGACGTCAATTATGGAGTTCCACAAGGTTCTGTGCTTGGACCAATCTTGTTCACCTTATATATGCTTCCTCTAGGCAATATTATCAGAAAACACTCTATAAACTTTCACTGTTATGCAGATGATACTCAATTATATATATCGATCAAACCAGATGAAACCAATCAGCTCGCTAAACTGCAAGCATGTCTTAAGGACATAAAAACCTGGATGACCTGCAACTTCCTGATGTTAAACTCAGACAAAACTGAAGTTATTCTAATAGGCCCAGAACACCTCCGAAATCAGTTATCTAATGATATAGTTTCTCTAGATGGCATTGCGCTGGCATCCAGCGGCACCGTAAAGAATCTTGGAGTTACCTTTGATCAGGATTTGTCTTTTAACTCTCAGTTAAAACTAATTTCTAGGACTGCCTTTTTTCATCTACGTAATATTTCAAAAATCAGTCACATCCTGTCTCAAAGCGATGCAGAGAAATTAGTTCATGCATTTGTTACCTCTAGACTAGATTACTGCAATTCCTTATTTTCAGGCTGCTCTAATAAGTCTCTGAAATCTCTCCAGTTGATCCAGAATGCTGCAGCTCGTGTACTAACAAGAACTAAGAAAAGAGATCATATGACTCCTGTATTAGCTTCTCTGCACTGGCTCCCTGTAAAATCTAGAACAGAATTTAAAATTCTTTTACTTACCTACAAAGCCCGAATTGGTCAGGCACCATCATATCTTAAAGAGCTTATAGTACCATACTGCCCTACTAGAGAGCTGCGCTCCATTAATTCAGGGTTACTTGTGGTTCCTAGAGTCTTAAAAAGTAGGATGGGAGCCAGAGCCTTCAGTTATCAAGCTCATCTTTTGTGGAACCAGCTTCCCGTTTCAGTCCGGGGGGCAGACACACTCAGCACATTTAAGAGTAGGCTTAAGACTTTCCTCTTTGACAGTGCTTATAGTAAGGGCTGGCTCTGGCTTGCCTTGGACCGGCCCTTAGACAAACTGGTATAGGCAAAAACTACAGGGGGACGTCCTTAGGATACACTGAGCACCTCTCTCCTCCTCTTCTTCACCTCTGTCTGTATGCATTGATGTCCCATTAATGCTCATTACTAACTTTACTTCTTCCCCGGAGTATTTGTGCTTTCTCGCCTCACAGGTTACCATGACCGCAGTTTTATCTGGACACTGGTCCTTCAACCATCCATGGCCCTGCTGACACCTACTACGATCTTCATTATTAACCCTATTACCGATACCATTAATGCACAGTACTGATTTTGTCTCTTCCCCGGAGTCCTTGTGCTTTCTCTCCTCACAGGTTTCCATGGAGCATGGTTTCATCTGGACCCTGGTCCTTCCTCCTACCATGGCCCTGCTGACTCCAACTGCTAAATATCACTTTTATTATTAATCGCATTACTATTTCATATTACCGATACCATTAATGCACATTATTGACCTGCTTCTTCACCAGAGTCTCTGTGCTTTCTCGCCTCACAGGTTCCTGTGTATCCGGGTTATACCTGGACCAGGTCTTGCCTCCTGCCGTGGTTCTGTCATACATTGAATGTGCTGTAATTACATTGAATGTGTTGTAATTCACTATCCTGTTCTACACATGACATCTATTGCACTTCTGTCCATCCTGGGAGAGGGATCCCTCCTCTGTTGCTCTCCCCCAGGTTTCTTCCTCTTTTCTCCCCGTTAAAGGGTTTTTTTTGGGGGAGTTTTTCCTGTTCCGATGTGAGGGTCCTGGGACAAGAGGATGTCAAATGTGTACATATTGTAAAGCCCTCTGAGGCAAATTTGTAATTTGTGATTTTGGGCTATACAAAAATAAATTGAATTGAATTGAATTGAATTGAATTGGTGTGTGGCCATTAGAAGCATGATTCAATCAGCTGGCTGTCAGCTGGTTACAGCTGGAGGCGTATGACCTCCATGTCCTGCATGAACTAACGCTATGCTTCATTAGGGAACAGTATATGCGGTGAATGCTCTGAATGTAAAGTTAGAGGATGCTGAAAGAAAAATACTTGTATCCAATTATGGGGTTACTTTATTTACCTAATGATGAAAGTAAAAATGATTCAGGGACAATATCTCATACTACATACTCCGATTTGGGCTATTTATTATGGATATTGTATCACTTTTTCTTCATATATATATATATAGTTTTAACATTGATAAGTTGTTTTTTTTCAACTTTGAATATGTACCCTTGTTAATGTACATACTGTTAATGTTTTCGAGGGGGAACTGCATGCTCCGGTCCAGTAGGTGGCGGTATGTTCCTCACTGGTTGCAGCCCACCATTAAACCAAACGAAGAAGAAGTTTGCCCTTCGCGTTAAGTGCTTCCTGTCACAGTTATTTGGTCGCAAACATGTTTTTATTGAGGCTGTGTACACCACAGAACATTTTATCACGGTAAGACTCGCAGAATACTGCTTGAAAATGTATGTTTGTTAAAATAGAGTTAGTTAGTAGAGCTCTTGTTAGTTTACTGTCAAACATTGAAGGAATGAATGGAGGAGGGTCACATCATATTCAACCACACAGTCAGATAACAAGGTAGCAAACGTGTCACGTGACGGTAAACGGCCGTTTATTCCTTCGGCTTGTTAACAGTGGTAAGTTAGCCTAACCTTATATCGTGTGTGTGCGCGCGCGTGCGCGTGTGTGTGTGTGTGTGCGTGTGTGTCACGTTACGGGCAGGTGTGTCTGCCCTGTGTTCGCCCGTCCACAGGGTGCGGGGCTCCACACGCAGACTCCCCAGCTCAGCTCCAACAGGACGTCCGTGGTGCGCTGCGGCCGCCAGAAGTATGAGAGACTGTACCCGGTGATGCTGGTCCGAGCGGACGGATCCACCGTCAACATCCGGTACAGAGAACCCAGACGCATCCTCATGGTCAGTACTCTCCGCTCTGTTTGCTGTACACTTTCTAAACACCACGGGCCTCATTCCACTGACCAGACAGTTGTATAGAAACATGTTCTCACAATGTTAAGGCATCTTCCACATGTCGGTGTCGTTTAAATGGCTCATGGTGATAGAAAACGGTATGTTCCACTATGCATATCAAGGGTTCAATATGATTGTCTTTCATGTTAGAAATCTCTGTTTGTACTTGCCACTGTTTAATTATTTATGAGCAGTAATCAAATAACAATACAAATTGTCATGTTTAATCTAAATTTAAATAAACCTAATAAAGAGGGAAATCGCCATTGTTGAGCCCTCGTACACCACTTCTCACAGTCATAGACTAATTCGTATCGACACAACCACTGTTTCTGATCTGCTTATGCTGTGTGCGAATTGTTACTGGTCTAGAATACGGCATGGTTGGGTGCAAGTTTTGACGATGCTAGACGTGGGCATACCAGGTAGACGGTGGATAGTCCTGTCACGTGGCATATACGTCAATAAGAATCAGTGCCTGTGAGAGCGGTAGAGGACAGTGGAACATAGTGGCGTACTGTTTGTAAGCACCATGAGCCAGAAAAACATCAGCATAACCACAAACGGAGACGCATGCCACTAGAACAAAAGTAGCACGTCATCAAACACTAAATACACTAACACTAAACATTAAATCTTGGCTTGACTTCCAGAGAGGCATTTCATAAAACAATAGTCCAAATTAAAACCACAGATGCCAAAATATCACGTCTGTTAGTCTCTTGAATGGGTTGAGTTCAGTTATAGTTTTCAAGCCAAAGCTGAGGTCATAGTGATGTCATCGGGGTTATTTTCTCAGACCCACAGAGGACATTATGAAGCGGTTTTCACTTTTTGAGATTCATGATATGCATATACATATTTTCACAACCCTAGCCCTACTCTGTTAACACTGACAACTAACAGACCCACATCCTAGCCTCCTTGCTCAAGAGAAGAAGGTGCACTGGTCCCATAGCTTAAGGGTTCCTGAGTATGTTCATTCATATTTCATGTTTTGTAAGTTTATTCATGTTTCTTTGTTTGTTTGGAAAGATGCCGGTCAATCTGTCCACGCTGTCTGAAGAGGAGCGTCGAGCCAGACAGAAAAAGAGAGAAGTGAAGAAGACGAAAAAACAGACAGCAGTCCAGTATGAAGATGACTTCAAAGTCGACAAATACAGCCACTTCTGGAAGAAGAAATGACTTCTACGTGAAAGTAGAGGCTGACTGCTGCAGCGTCAGTAAAGATCTAAATTTCACTTCCATTTGTGCATCTACGGGATGTTTTAATCGGGTTGTTTTCGTGCCAAAAAAGTGGTTCCTCCCAAAGGTTAAATCGCAGTGACTGAGACAGACCAAGGACATTTGTATGGCAGGGTGACTGACTATACACACCATGTGTAGCAGGCACAGCTCTGCTGAGTGCTATGACTCTGTTACTGTCCTTGAAGCATCAATAACCTGCTAACAATGGAGTAAGAAACAATGTTGAGTTAATAAAGTGGTTTAAAGATGGGTATCTGTGTGGTCAATTTTGAAAAAGCGCACAAAGTTGTTGCACCAGCTTTGTTTTGGTCAGTGCACAGTTTAAGGAGGTATTTGCTGAATTTGCCAAAAATTCATTGAAAAATCTGATTAGAATTGCTGACTCCACTTTTAAGGCTCCTGTGTAGATAGTAGCCCACTGCTGTGATAATAGTAAAACAGGACACACCATTACAATACTAAAGGTATGTTGGTAGCAGAAGTGGGGCATCATCGTCATCTGTTTGTGGTTAGAACCAAAAGCACTCAACTGCACACTTCACAAACACTCCACAGCAGGATTATGTGCACAAACCAAAGTCAGTTAAAATGGTGTTTTTTGCTCCACATAAGAGAAGAAACGTATTGATTAATGAAAAGGTTATATAAATATGGCGTCCTTGTTACAGACAGTCATTTAATTCAGTACTTAACGGATGAAACGGTTGAGCACGTGTTTGATTTCCCTTCTGTTTCAGCGCCAGTGCCCGGCTTCACCCTCCACTCCAGTAGGTGGCGGTGGTGCACCGTAGACTGTTGTCAGCGGCCGAAAACCTACGATGAATACATCTCTCGCGAGAATTTGACTCTTTCGATTGCGTCCTTGCTAAATCCAAAATGGGGTACTGGGACCTACCAGAGGGCACAGGCTGTGTTGAAAAAACATGGATCACAACCAAACTAGCCACCGCTTTGGGTAAATATCAGCATTGATACAACGAGCGCGGGAAACGCCTGCCGGAGATGAGGGTGTCGCGCTGAGCCGGCAAAGATAACTGCGTTACCTAGCGTGAATGTTCTAGCTAATGCTAATGCTAACAGGACTGCTATGAAGCGAGCTGCGTTCAGGTTATTATTCAGCTCTATGATAAATGTATTTGCGTGGAGTTCACTGCGGAGGTCAACGTATGTATTCTGATGAGTTTCTGTCGGGTGAGCTGACCGCGCACATTAACCCTGTTATCGTGTAGAATAACTTGTGTGTGTTACTGGTTTGTTATAGTTTGACATCTGAGGTAACGTTACGGTAACTATTAGACGTAACTGACTAATCGGGGTGATTGATAGACGCTCCAAAGAACCGCTCAGTAAGCACGTATGGACCCTGTTTAATGAAGGTGAGGCGTTCACTGTCGTCTCTCCTAATCCGGAAAGTAGAATAGTGTTTGGAAACACTTCTGATTAAGAGGAAATCTCCTCTTTACGGACAGTGCATGTACTCATTATTTTACTGTTACATGATGCACAAGAACATCCACATTTAATGCAGCACTTCAGAAGTTGTACAAATTTCATAATAATATGCAGTCAGGAACTTTTAGTGCACACATTGTTCATGTTTTTTTTCCACTTGCTTTCAGAAATCTACTTGCCCAAAATCATTTGTACTTGCCCCTAGAAGTTATAAAATAACAACAAACACTAGAGTTAATTTTGATGTTAAATCTTTATTTATGGACATGAATCTGAACTCGCATCCTCCAATGCCATGCCACTAAAATCCTGTTACTAGTATTTTTTACCACTTGCTAGTTGCTAAATTGACTAGCCCAACGTGGCATTGCACTTGCCCCGAGCAGACAACCCTTATTGTTGAGACCTGGCAGTGAGACCAAGACCACTGAAAACAGAGAGGTGTTGTCGTCCTGAGGGGCCACTGTAAGTCTTACAAACCACTAGATGTCGCTGTGCTGGCTGCGTTTGAAGTTTTTAACCACCAATAGAAAGAAAGCACCAAAGTTTTATAAGCCTTCATTTGCCTAAAACCACCACGAGGGGCAATAATGGACCCATTTACGCTCTGTGTTCGCACGGTGTTTGTTATGAGGGTGAAGACTTCCATGTGAAGTGTACTTTCCAAAAGAGACGATACAACAATCTCGCCCACAATATGCTACAATTGCTCAGATGTGTGAGGGTGTCAAAGTTCACACCATGTTAACATCTCTCAAGCTGAGTTTTTAGAATTGTTACTGTCAGCACTTTGTCCTTTCGACGTGATTGGACAACACACACACCACATGTTGCTCATTGTTGTGGATGGACTTTTATCCAGACTGTAAACTCGTAATATGTAGATGTTACTACACATCTATACTCGCTACGGACAAAGTCTAGTTTGACTCCGAGCCCATTGTCAGCTTAAAGTAGAATTCTGACTTTTTCGTTTCATTTTCAGTTTGTTCATGTTGTGTGTGTTTCTCTGTGTGTATCTTCAGGCCTGGTTGGTTCAGCCTATCACATCGTGGCCTTCCAGCCTGATTCTGCATTGGCGGCGCTACAGAGGGCTACCAACAGCACGGTTACCATGGGTAAATATTCATATTGTCGTGCATCATTATGTAAGACCAAACAATATTACTGTATTCTGCTTCCAAACACATGATGCAGTGAAGAGCTCTCCTGCTGGACCAGTCATGGAGTCATTAACCTCTTTGTCTTCTTCTAGTGCACTTGATTGCATCGTTTAACTTAAAGACCATTACCATCACTGATGATCACCTGCCACCACCATAGAAAGGGTTCTCCTCATATTATGAAATATGATTTTATTTTCTATTTAACTTCAGTGGTGGCATTTGAGGCAAAACTTAATCTCATAGCCTGCTTGAGGCACTTCACACAGTCAGCATAGGGTTGTTATGTCGTACGTTAATCCAGAAGTATACATACTGTATGTGAAGGTTACTCACTGCTGGCACTGTGATGGCATGTTATCATAACCGGTGTGATCGATGTTAACGCTACTAAAAGCACTTTTAAGCAGCATTTTCATTTAAAAGGAAATCAAGTTTGTCATCAACCTTTGTCTTTAACTGTGTAGTTAGTGTTTGAAGAACAATGCTTTATATCAGAACAGCGACCAAAGCATTCAGAACAATGCAGAGCTGCTGCGTTATCCTAAAGTACATTCTGAAAGGATGCATTTAACCCTTATTGTTTCATTTCTAATCCAAAGTGCTGAAGCACAGACTCGCAGTCATGTGACCCAAACACGGGGTCTCCATGTGCTGTTCTTTGGCCCACACGTATGGTATGAAACGGCTGATATGGGTCCGTCTGTGTCGTTCCAGCCTCCATGGGAGCAATTTTCAGCATGGCCACTTGTCTGAGTGCTCAGGCCCGTGAAGCCCCAGATGACCCACTGAACTACTTCATCGGGGGCTGTGCCTCTGGGATCTTCCTCGGAGCCAGAAGTAAGTATCAGGTTTTCATTCAGCTAAAGCTCTGTGCGCTGCTTTATTCTCCGAAATGCCACAGGGCGTACCAACAACATGAACTGTGAAGAAGCACAAAGACATAGACCAACCTCCACAATGCAGAAAAGAGATTGTAATTAACTATAAACTCATATCTCATATTCATAGACTACTTTATATAAGCCCTGGAAAGAAAGAAGTCAAGTATTAAATGCAAAATAAAGACACAAAGGTTTAATATCCTGGAAACAATTTGACTTGGCTGAAAAATATGTTTTTGAAAGTAGATTTTTAAGACTTCCAGTTTCTAGAGCTTTTGGAAGTGAATCGGTCTTCTTTGTATAATCCCTACACATGTAAATAGTGCTTTTATCAGTGAACCATTTGCGACAGTCACGTGATCACACGCGACAAGTTACAAGAATTCCGAGGTGCACGACGCATAGCATCACTACGGCGACTATAACCTCAGCTTAACTCTGCTACCTCCCAACCTCTGGAAGTCATCATTGAGGATGTTGTAGCTGAAGTTAAGAGTTGTGCCTTTACTTATGAAGGTGATAGAATAATTACACGAAGGTTTCAAAGTCTGAACCATGAAGGCAAACTGTTAATTGCTCCCACATAGTCAGCAGCAGCAGTGCTGTTTTCTACATGTGAACATCATGTTTATGCTTGTTGAACGGGTGTATTGGTACATTTTTGGCATTCTACTTGCAAAGGTTTTAGTGCATGTACGTACAGTCTAACGGCAGCCATATTGTGTGTGTGTCCCTCCCTCCAGCCCACAGTGCTATGACCGGTACAACGGCGTGTCTGGGTCTGGGCACACTGGCCTTCTTCACTAAAGTCGGTAAGATGGAGGGATGGAGGGTAGCTGGACCCCCCAAACTATGAGGAGAAGGATGGATGTACATTTAACCATGTGTTGTAAAAAGAGTTCATGTAATAAAGTTCTTGTGAGATAAAGTCTTGAGTCTGTTGCGTCGTAGTTTGGGGACGTCAGAGAAAAGAATGTAGAGACATCCCTTCCAATAATGTGTCTTACATTAAATTATGCATTGTGACATTGGCTATATTCACCATTAAAAGCCATCTTCCACATGGTCTTAATTATTTTTTTCAATTAATTAAATGATTAATTTGAATGAATGTGAAATGGATCCATGTGTTTCCCCTTTAAATATTCATCTTAGCACCCACACATTTATTAAAAACTGTGTTTTTGTATTTCTGTTATGAACAGCCAGCGATGTTTTTTTATTATTTATTGATTGGTTATTATCATGAGTGATCTTTAGCAATGTATTGGTTGATCTTTGTTTTCATTCACACGGTGAAGTTGTCCACTATGAGAGTGGGACATACTGAACAGCACTATTCACCTCACACGGCCGGGTTCTAGCATGTATGGGTTCTGGGGCAGAACAAGAAGAGATGAAATATCGATAAGTATTCTACAGTGGAGGGAAAGAAAAGGAATCAAACGTGTGACTTCGAGAGCGACATCTAGGATGGAAATGGCGCAGTAACGGTCTAGCTCCAGGGGGTGGCAGCAGTGCAACGTAAGGGATGCGGGCTGCCGTAAATCACCAACGAAGAAGACAAAAGCAGAAGCCCGACTGGAAAGAGGAAGAAAACAAACTCAAACGCGTCTTGTGACCTGCTGATGAGCAAGCTGCCCACTCAGCTGGCGTAAGTCTCTTTATGTTTACTGGTCCAGATAAATGTACGGGTTCAAACATTGAGCTCGTTTAGTCCACATTTTACTGTCGTATGTGTCTTAGGTCGGACAAACTAAATGATTCAATTCAATGTATTTTTGTATAGCCCAAAATCACACATTCTCCTCAGGGCTTTACAGTGTGTACATATCCTCTGTCCCGGGACCCTCGCATCGGAACAGGAAGACTGATGTCTTCATCAGGGCAACTGTGTAGACAGCAACTGTTCTCACGATCGGTCACATCTGGACTGTGCTTCCTCCATTGGAGTTATTTTTTTTTACCTTTGTAAAAAAGAAAAGGCTTTGTATGATGATGCTTTCTGCATCAGAGCAGAGAGGAGACGTTTTATTTTTCATGTACTTGTTTCACATTATCCGTTGTCTCGGTCCACACTGGATCGATCTTATCTTACTGCGGTCAGGTCAGCAGACACTCGGATCTCCGTGGTGAACTCAGCAGACAATGACATTTCAGTGCGCCTATATGCGGGAAAGATTAACGTGAGACAACATCCGGTTTCCAAAATAAGATGTCAACTAAACCTATATATAAATTGCATAATGTGGAAATAAGATTAAATTAATTATATTAACATTAAGTAAAAAACACCTGCATCTCGTGAGTTAAAGGGAAAATACAACAAATTGTGCGTGAAGTGTCTTCATTCTTTGATTTGAGGGTTGCTGGAAAGATAATTAAAATAAATAATATCTGACTGACTGATATGTATGTGTTCAGGACATTTCTGACCAGATCCAAACGAACATCTTAACATATATACATCAGTCATTGTCTGGAATTATTGAGGAAATACTTTTTATAGCACCTCAAATATTCGGTTATTAGATATTTTCTTGGTACTGGTGGTTTGACTTTTACTTTGAAATATATCTTAATTGGTACAGTAAAAACGATTGATTTTTATTATGAATGGAGTCAACGATGTCCTGAACACATACATCAGTCATTGTCTGGAATTATTGAGAAAAATATTTTTATAGCCACTGCTGATTACATATTTATTGACTGGGAGCAAACATCAGTGTTTAGCTGAATACTCTGCCCACTGTTTAAATGATACCTCTTGCTGGTTGCTGACATTTGTCCTTTAAATATTCAGTTATTAGATATTTTCTCGGTACAGATGTATTACTTTTACTTTGAAATATCTCTTAATTGGTAGAGTAAAAATGTCAGATTTTCTCTATGGGGTGAGTCAGAGATGTCTTGAACACATACATCAGTCATTGTTTGGAATTATTGAGAAAAATACTTTTTATAACGCTTCAAATATTCAGAAATTACCTGTTTCTCGTAGAAATGTATGACATTTACTTTTTATAGCAATTAGTCATTGTGTGGAATTATTGGGAAAAATATTTTTATAGCACCTTAAAAATTTCAGAAATTTGCTATTTGAAGGTACAAATTCAGTTTAGAGTTTTTACTTGGTAAAATATCTTAATTGGTACAGTTAATATGTCAGATTTTTTGTATGGATGTGGTCAGAAATGTCCTGAACACATACATAATCTTTAATATCTTTCCAGCTACCCTCAAATCAAAGAATAATTACACTTCACGCACAATTAGTTGTATTTTCCCTTTAACTCACAAGATGCAGGTAACTTGTTTTATATTTAATATATAATATGAATAAAATTAATTTAATTGATTAATAAAATAAAACATGGGGCAATTTGGCCGGTCTCATGTTAATCTCTCCGCTAATTTTGCAAAATCCTTCGCTCGCTCCCGATCTGTGCCGTTTGAATGCGTTTACCGTGAATTTTAGCATATAGGTGCACTCAAATTTAAGTTTCTGCTGAGTTGACTGCAGTCTTATTTTCAGCTCAGTCAGTCATCCATGAAGCACTTTGAACTGAACTAACCTGTAGGAAAGGTGCAATACAAATACAGGTTGGTTGAAGGTATGGAGGACTTAAGCTATGGAGGAGGAAAAATGTCTTTAGTGTAAATAAATAAATGCATTAATAAATGTATAAATAAATACAGGAATAAATAAATACAGAAATGAATAAATAAATACAGAAATATTTAAATGCTGAAATGAATAAATAAAAGTTGATACCTAAACAGGACATAAATAAATAAATATATTTCTACATTTCTGTTCACCTTCATTTATTTATTTCTGTATTTCTGTATGTTAATGAGGTAGGCGGGCCGAACCTCATTCTTAAGCAGGATTGGTCAAGTAGGGGAGCAAGACAGAAGCAACCGATTAGCAAATCATCCCTGTAGATGACGTCAGAAAACTATCGAGCAGCACTAACGGCTTCCACAGTCTGCAGCTGGGACTGCTGCTGTGAGACTGACCACCTGTGTGTGCTTTGGGACGGTGGAGGGGCTCACGGCAGCACCCGCTGCTCGCTGAGGACAGTAACTGCAGAACAATACGTGCTTTCACGTCAGAGTCTCCAAAACACCAGAAAAGTCGCTAGATTTGTCACTCGTCGCTTTTGACAAAAAAAGTCGCCAAGAGGAGCTCGCCAACGTTTCTGTGCAAGGCAGTAGACCAGAAGCCATCACACTCCTGTGAGCAATCCTGCTTTAGACAGAGGTTAGGACCTCCCACCTCATTAGCATACAGACACATACATGAATAAATGTAGGTGAACAGAAATGTAGAAATAAATATATGATATATGTATTTATTTATTTATGTCCTGTTTGATTATCAGCTTTTATTTATTTATCTATACATTAATCTATTTATTTCAATATTTATTTCAGCTTTTAATTATTATTTTATTCATTTATTTCTGTATTCAAACATTTATTAATGCATTTATTAATTTATACTTAAGTCATATTCTGTCCTCCATATTAAGCTGTCATTATAATAAATAAATAATAAATGACTCAATAAATAAAATGATAAAGAAAGAAATGTAGAAATAATAGCCTCAACTATCAAATATGTGCAGGTTGATTTGAAAATAAATAAATATGCACAAAAATATAAAATGTATTTATTTATTTGACAAATGACTTATTTTTGTATTATATTACTTTCATATTTAATTCTCTATCTCTCTTTATCTTTTTAGTCCCCAGAGTTTTGTCGGAACATTGCGATGTAAATATGTAATATATATATATATATATATATATATATATATATATATATATATCATGTAAACATGTGCGACTGAGAGCAGGTTGATACCGTACATTTAATGATTTCCAGTGAAGGATCTCAAAAAGTAATTCATAATAATGAATAATGAATATCCTAATGTTGTAACATTTTGATATGTTAATGACTGTAATAATGCGTTGTGCCTCTGTCCTTCAGGTCGGCAGCGTGCATCATTGTGCAGAGATGGCCGGCCTGGCCCCGGCAAAGAGACGGCTTCCTGCTCAGCTTCTGCTCCTGTGGATGCTGACCGGCTCCTCTGGTGAATGGCTGTTACTTCAATGAGGCCACTGGCTGTAGACAGGAAACCTGTTGTTCTTTCACCCAGTAAATCTGGATAAAAATGAGGTTCTGAAAATGTTTAGCATGTAGTAACTTTATGATAAGGGTAGAATTGTAAATTTATGATGATGTTTTGTTTGTTTCTGTGAGCATCTTGGATTGATTGTTTGATTGTTGTTGTTTTTTTCTGTCTGTCCTCCAGAGACCAGATTGTTTCTGTTGGCTCCACATGCTGTCACACTTGAGAAAAACTCTCAGGCCAACATCAGCATCGCTCCCAGGTACCCACAGAAACAGATAGCAAATATGTAGCATTAGCTTCTCTCACACTGGCTGACACCATCGTATTAGGTTATGAATGACTTCAGTTTCTGTTTGATTGTCTGTCCTTTTTAAAGGGAATCAAGCTTTTTACAGTCCTTCACTGTATCCATGAGCATCTTCAGCACAAGATGTACATTACATCACTTACATTATAGTCATTTAGCAGACGCTTTTATCCAGAGTGAGTCACAATTCAGATTCTATCACATACACCGTAGGCACAGCTACGGGAGCAATTTTGGGGTTAAGTGTCTTGCTCAAGGACACATCGACATGCGAGTAGCGGAGCCGGGGATCGAACCGCCGATCCTCTGATTGATGCGTGGAGCCGGAGCAGGGGATCGAACCGCCGATTGAAGGACGGCCCTGCTCTCCACTTAGCCAGTCGTCCCACAGTAATATGTTGGGTAGATTTAGGACATCTTAATAATTTATTTGCACCCGACGTTTGAGGTTTTGCAGGATTTGATCAGCGATGAAATGGTGTTAAAGTAGATCTACACCTGGCTGCCAATTGATACTGCCTGGTTGTCAGCTGATCAGCCATGGTCAGTCTCATATTTCCAAACATTGCGTGTTACGTGTTCTGCCACCACATGACAGCTTTAAGTCGGGACACAGCTGCACAGACACTATCGTCAACATCTCGTCGGTGTGCAAGTTCTTAGGTTCCAGGATTTCTTTTTTTTATCAATAAAAATACAATCATTTGAATTGTGTGTTTTCATGCAAATAACCACTATAGATAACAAAACCAAAGTGACGGTGTACCTGAGGTGGTGGTGAAAAAGGTTTTATAGTTCCTAGATAGAAAATCATAATCAGCATTTATCGTAATCTGCAGATCAGACTTTTAAATAAATCGGAAATTGGCCGAGAAAAACTTCCAATCGGTGCATCTCTATTTAAAAGGAAGAAATCATGAACAACTCACCATTTCAATGCTTGGTTGAATTTATTAATGTGTTATTTAAACATTAAAGCATGTAAATAGAAACCCAAAATACAAGTATGAAGCTGAAAATGATCCATGACTGCACCTCACATTCATCAGGTCCACACAGTCACAGTCATAGCCATAGTCACAGTCATAGTCACAGTCACAGTCATAGTCACAGTCATAGTCATAGTCACAGTCATAGTCACAGTCATAGTAGGCTGCATTCTAAAATTCAGTCTATTGAAATCCAAGCTTTGACTCGCTTCTGTTTTCTGCTTTAGTTTGTAGATTTTGATGTTAAAACCACAGGTTTAAAACCACAGGTTCAACCAGTGTTCTACTACAGACTGTGGCTGTGGTCTGTTAGTGAATAAGTAAGCGGCACACTGGTTGCCCTGGGGCAGCTTTAGGTGTGTTACAGCTCATCACTCCCACTTCACACAGTAGTACAGTGCTGAAGCTGCTGATGTTCTGCTTTTCGCTCATGGCAAAGGCAAACAAACCTGAAGCAAATATGCTCAGCAAGTGAATTAAAGAAGTAAATCCTGATCCTGATCCTGTGCTTTGTGATCAGTGTTGTTCTGACTGGACTTGTGTGTCTTCCTCTAGTTCTCCTCTCAACCAGTCGGCTGTGATTCAGTTAAATGTGACCTTCAGCTCCAAGTTGAACTACACGTCTATACTCACCGTTCCTGAGCAGGTAACGCATGACACCAAACACAACATGTGCTGCATGTGGCAGGAGTGAAACACACTCAGCCAGTCTGGGTGTACGTTGTTCTTACGTTGTTCTTACGTCACCGAAGTTTGCAGCAACTAAAGATGACGACAACATAGACAGAGTCAATCCAAGAGCCTTTACAGAGTAACTGCACCAGGTCCATAATCTGTTCGTCCCTATTTATTTATTTTATATACTTCTAAATATGTATTTATTTTATTCTCACCTGTGCAGCTGCAACATCCACATTTGTGGAGATCAATAAAGTTGTATTTACCTTTCCTCTTGCACCATCAGGCTGAAATATCATGTTGTACACGTTCATATACCGAGCGTATGAATGCCATGAAATGCACAAGCAAACATCAGCAGATGAGGATCAGATGTACTTGTGTTTACGTGCTCATTACTTAAGCTAGCTCACACACAGGATTGTACCATCTACCAAACAGCTGTTGACTCAAAGCTCTTGTTGTTGTTGTTTTGTTTAGGTGTTGCTGCCAGTGGAGGCAACCTCCGTCAGTTTCAATGTGACGGCCCATGATGTCGGTCAGGTGACCACATACCTGATGAGCAACAACACAGAGCTCAACAGGTGGGTGTCTGCACAGAAGCAGCATGCAGTGACATTAATGGCCTTTCCCTTTCTTTCATCAATTCTTACAAAGGTCTGTGTTTGGGCTGTAAATCAAGCCGGACCCTACAGCACCTCGCATCGTGTCAGTCCAACCCGACCTGAACCATGGAGACAGTTTTATATATGCTATATATATATATATATATATATATATGTATGTGTGTATGTGTGTATCTTTTCAGAGTGGTAACAGATGTGCGTCATCTCATGCCGAATGTTCAGCATGTCATGATATTAAATAGACATTGCAAAACATTTCTCCTCATTTTGAGAGGCGAGTTTGTTCAAGGAAAATGCTGTCGTGAGTTGATTTTTCAAACACCAGTGAAAGATCAATGAGACAATAGTCAAATGTTGGTATTCATTTTGTACAACAGTAGGTCATTGATTATAGCAGGAAACATTGAACTAGATTCTGTGAATGGTACGTGTGCAGTACCAGTATTATTCATGACATTACACAGACTACAGGTCTGCATATTAAGATCATCAACCTGACCCGATTCAAGCCGGGGGAGTTTTGAGAAATGCCTGAACTCGGAGGGTTGGGTCGGGCTCAGTCGGGTTCAGGCTGAGAATCAAAAGCTCTACAATCGGTCCGCTGTTCAATCAGTTCAGCATGACAATAGGAATGATGTAAAATGAGCTAAAGGCTAGCTCAAAATAGGATTCCGGGTCTGCCAGAACACCTGGGTGAGTCATGGTGTATCAGCGGTGCAGTTGGTATACTGTGTGCTGAACCTGCTGTAGAGTATGATGATACTTCACCACCATCATGTGTCTTTGTGTGAGTAAGCCTGACGTTCTCTCCTCTAGTTTGAACTTCAGGATCCACTTCATGGTCGTTCATAGCAGCGTCCTGTCGGTGATCAGCCAGCTGATTGGCTGGCTTTACTTCCTGGCCTGGTCGGTGTCCTTCTATCCACAAGCCTGGGAAAACTTCAGGAGGAAGAGGTAGACTCACTTCATTCATCTCTGCCTTCACAACTGTAGTTGTTGTGGCCGCTGACCAGGGGTCCATATTCAAACAGCCTCTGTGTTTGGGTGAATTTTTATATGCTTGCCCTGTGATTAGTTAGTTATTGGCTTTTTTGACAAGTATTAGTATTAGAGGTGCACCTTTTACACATTGCATCTTTTAATCCTACACTCCCCGATAGATACCCGGCTGTATGTCTGCATTATGTCTGCTTAGGTTAAACTAAGCATTATTACATCGTTATTTCCTGTAAACGTCATCATTACAAACATACCAGAATGATTTATTTAAAGTGTTTGCTCTTGTAGCTGACAGTGATTGGGGCAGTGAGATGGTATAACATGCAACGAGTCCAAACAACTGACAAATGAAAGCAACATGTGTGGTTTCAGTGTTGTAGGTCTCAACTTTGACTTCCTGGCTCTCAACCTGACTGGCTTCATCGCCTACAGTGTCTTCAATATAGGACTGTTCTGGGTGCCTTATATAACGGTAACTTGATGCTTTGTAAGAGGCACTGCACTGTTCATACACACAAAGTCTACCAGTCATGTTCCGTACTGCAGGCTCTGGAGAAGTGACACCTTTACAACAGTATGCAGCCAGAACGACAGCTGGACTTCTATGAGCCTGACATTACAGTCCACAGGAAAGGATCATGAATGAATGAACTTTAGATTATTCAGGTTTCAGGGTAGTGAAGTGGTTGTGCCCCTGAAACCACAAGAGGAGTTTTACTGTGAAACGTTTAGAGGAAGTGTTCAGCACAGCAGCAGGACACTAAACAGGGAATGACTTAAGTGAAATTATGAATACATTTTAACATTTGGCACCTGCTCTTGTTGTCTGACTTGATCATTATGGTAAATAATAAAGTCACATGTATGGATAGGATGATGTAGGATTTTACTACAGCTCGCGATTAAAAGAAAACACTCCATTGATTGGGAATTTACAAAATACAAGAATACAAGAAACATAGAAGAAAGAAAACAGACTCACGCAATATTAGTTTTATTTGTATTGATCCTTTATTCATGCAGTGGACCTTATGACTTATGATTACCTTATTTGAGATGGTTAGTTCTTCACTACAATAAGCCGGTCCTATCTGTGATGCAATCAAAAAGACGTTTCTTAACTAAACGTAAGGTGAAGTAACTCCAGTAATTTGTAAGCATGTCTGGATGATCATTGGGATAATATCATTGTGTATCATAATTATTTTGGCCAGGATTATGGTGACATGAACTTTTCATATTGTCCCATGCCTTGACACGTTCATGATTTCCTAATCATGCATAATTATATCTGATAAGTGTTGTTTTACTTCACGGTTGAAGGTTTGAATCCCAGGTCAGTTCACAGTGTTTGTGATGTTCACATCTTGAATGAAGCATTTACAGTGTAATGTGTTCCTGCAGGAGGAGTTTCTGAAGACGAACCCAAATGGAATTAACCCCGTCAGCGCTAACGATGTCTTCTTCAGTCTCCATGCTCTGCTGCTCTGTTTGGTCTACATCAGCCAGGCTGCTGTGTTTGAGGTGTGTATCTGTATCTGTGACAGGATGCACAAACGTTGTATGATCATGAAGCTCAGAGCAGGTTCTGACCAGTTTGGTCTCACAGAAACTGTGACATTTAAAAGAGAAACTGTATTTCTGAAAATGATACCTGAATAGTCCAACTTTCCAATATGAATTTAATGTTGGAATAACAGACGTTAGCTCGAGCTAGTTATTAAATGAGCAAACTTTACTATTGTCTAAAGTAAGCTGACATTAGTCTGCTCCAATGGTAACCACTTTAATTATTCACGTTAATTATTCCCCTGAATATACTGCTGGGTATAAACATAGCTATGTTGTTGTGGGCTTTTTTCTAATGTTTCTAAATTCCCCAAAAATATATGAGCAGAGGTGCTCTGAATGAATAAGTGAATGGAAACAGCAAACATCAGTGAGATGCCTGCCATCTAACCCCAGAGGTTTCTTTAGGGACGCTGGTGCTCTGAGACACTAGCACTGCTGTCCACAGGGCCACCGACATCAACACAAGATGAAAGCTCCTCACAGTAGCTTTAAGTATTTGATTCCGTCATGGACGGGTCCCACAGGTTAATCCTCTGTGTCCTCTCTCTTCCAGAGGGGGGGTCAAAAGATCTCCTGTACGGCCATGTTCTTGTTGATGATTGGCTGGACTTTTGCCTTGATCAGCTTGTTTCTGGCTGTAGCCAAACAGATCACCTGGTTGGATTACCTCTACTATTTCTCCTACATTAAGCTAGCAGTCACTCTGGTCAAATATGTGCCGCAGGTAAGTTATACACACACACACACACACACACTGAATGGAAACACCTGGACAGAGTAATGCAGTAGCCATGCAGATAGAATGACTCTTGTGAAAATGTTAAGTTTATAGCTGAGACTGTAAAAACAGTGTTATTCCACAGAATGTGGTTCAGTGTTAAGTTGATTTGTTGATTGGATGAATAATCACTCACAGATTGTTACAGTGTTGGTGTTGTTCTGTCTGTTTCTTCCAGGCGTACATGAACTACAGGAAACAGAGCACTGAAGGGTGGAGTATAGGCAACGTGTTGCTGGACTTCACAGGTGGCCTCCTCAGTATTCTACAGATGATCTTGCAGTCTTACAACAATGGTAACTATGTTATGCTCGATCCTGTTGATAACATGACATTTGTCACAACAAATAGTAAAGTGTATATGTGACTGACAGCATGTCGTTTGTACTAACTGTGATGTGTCTCTCATTAGACGAGTGGAGGCTGATATTCGGCGATCCTACAAAGTTTGGCCTGGGTCTGTTCTCTGTGGTGTTTGACATCCTCTTCATGATTCAGCACTACTGTCTCTACAGACGGCCATCACAGTACCAAGCAATTGCAGAGCAACAAGATGACTGACGCTGACTGTTGACGGACTATAGTCTGTAAACGACCGATTTCTATCAGTCAACAGCAACGAGCACACAATAAATGATTCAATCTGCTCAAGAGAAGCCCTGCTGGGTGTCATCTTTGACTTCCATCATGGTATGATGCAGAGTTCTCTCACGCAGGCTTTACTCATGTAGCTGCTTTGAGCTCAGTGTGCCGCCATCTTAAATATGTCAGGATCAGCGCTTTTGTTTTTTACCACTGTATGAAAATATTAGATAGGTGTAAGAAAAACGGATGTAATGACAACTGTGTAAACACTTTTTATTAAATGCCATGTCACAACTGAAGTCAAGGGGCCTTTCTCATTTCTCTGTTTGTACAATCTTGATTATTTTACTCACCTCTTAGTCCCGCCCACTTGAGAGAAGGAAGCGAGGAGAGGGGAGGCGACATTTAACAAAATGAGAAATCCTTGCCTTGAAGCTGTCATCTCTTTGGCCATGTCAAGATGACCATGCCCTGATGCTTGAGGGGGATTCCCAGTGTACAGTTGCTTGGTATATATTGTCTGAGGGGGTCAGCGGCCATAAAATGCAACCAGATATTCATCCACAGTCCAGTAAGAGCCTGGATCATTGTACCCATTTGTCCCATGCATCCCATATTGCTGAGTTTGTTGGTAGGACCTGGAACCATTTTTGTCACAATTAGCAGCACTAAGTCTACCCCGTCGTTCAAGCTTGGAGAGGGACCATAATCATTTTCCAATTTTGGAAGCTAACATGTCTGCTGGTGGGTTAGAGACAACAAGAGGTTCAACTCCAAGGGTCTCACTTTTATCAGAGGAGGATGCCTCCTGATCAGGGCCCTCCTCAACATTATCTTTATTTCATTTCAAAGGGATGTGGCAAAACTTCACTGCCAGAAAACCTTTTCTGAGAGGTCATTTTCAACTGAGTGATAGTTTAAAGGGTCAGCACAAAGTGAAAGCTTTTATATGTCTGCCCCTCCCATAAGTTGTGTGACCTTGTGATGACCTCACAGGATCATATTCCCCCTCCCTCGCAGTGTGGAAAACAACTTTTCTCTCCCCCATGTCAAATGAACTGTCGGGGGTTCCCAAAACAACCTAAACAAATGTCTGTCAAATGTTCATATTTCTTCTATGTTATAAACAGCTAAAAGAGCCTGGAGTCAAATGGACCTCAAGGAAAACCGATGCATACAAAATGCGTACAGGACATTGAAAATATGTCATTTTGGTCATTTTATATTTAGTCGGTTGTCCCCAATAAATTAGGAAAAGTTATTAAATACAATGCAAAAATAATTATGTCAAGCGTTTATTTAGAGATTGACTCCAAGGATAACAGAGGTGGAATATTGAATACAGTGGTCATCTAACACCAGTCTTTGTTCTCCAGCCAACCAATAACACCAGGCCCTCTCTTTCAGTAACACAGGGCCCTCTGCTCCAACCAAACAACCAACCAACCAATAACACCAGGCTCTCTCTTTCAGTAACACAGGGCCCTCTGCTCCAACCAAACAACCAACCAACCAACCAATAACACCAGGCCCTCTCTTTCAGTAACACAGAGCCCTCTGCTCCAACCAAACAACCAACCAACCAATAACACCAGGCTCTCTCCTCCAGCTACGCAGATGATACCCAGTTGTACATCCCGATTAAGCCTGGCTCCAGCACTGTTTCGTGTATCATGCCGATTTTCTGGAACTAAATGAGTCCAAATGCAAAGTAGTTATAATTACCCCTGCTGGCCCCAGCACCCGCATTAATGCGCCCAGACTTGAGGAGACATCATCATCAGCATTAATGATCTCTCCTCAAGTCTGGGCGCCTTATCTAATAATGGTCGGCATGAAGCCCGTAACTAGGTGTTATTTTTGACTCTGAATTGACTTCTGATGCTCAGGTGGGCAAAGTTGTGCAGATCTGCTTTGCTCAATTGAGACAGCTCAGCAAAACCAGGTCTCTCCTTTCACCTGCAGACCCAGAGAGTCATTCATGCTTTTATCTCCTCAACTACTGCAATGCACTTTATTCTGGTATCAGCAGGCGAAACATTGAAAGACTAAAATTGATAGAGAATGCTGCTGCCAGGCTTCTACGAAGTGACCACATCACACCAATCCTTGCTGCCCTTCACTGGTTTCCTGAGAGTTTTAGAATTGATGTTAAGATTTTACTGCTCAATTTTAAAACCTTGAACGACCTGGTCCGATATCTGTGATCTGCTGATTTCTTATTAGCAGACCTGGGCATTGTACGGCCCGCGGTCCTTACCCGGACCTTTGGCTGTCGCGGGACGTCAATGGGACATTAGGAATGCAACGTACATAATTGTACATCATGCACGGAATACAGCTGCATTGCTTTTATTTTGAAGGCGACTGTTGCTGTTTGTTTTGTTTTTTGACTCAATGTACGTGCGTTCGTACGTACATACGCTCGTGAATGTGTGCGAGCAGCAGCGTCACTGCAACGTGTTGGTGATGCAGAGCGGCACGGACATCTGAGACTTTGTAGCTAAGCTGCTAAAGCAACATGCGCAGAAGATGTTGCTTCTCTTTGGATCGACCTCCATCTGTGAACAAACATTCTCTGTGATGAAGTTGAACAAATCCAGATCCAGATCCTCTCTCACTGACATCAGCTGTCAGCTGTCCTTCACATCTCAGCTCACACACAGCCTGACTTCAGTCACTCGTTGGAGCCCAACAAAGACTGGAGTTCTGCACTGAACTGACAAACAGAAAATGAGGTCATTGGACTACAAAGAATAGTGATTAAAGTACTCCTGTAGCAGAAACATGATCCCCGTCAGTGTTCTACTATTATATATGGATATTACTATGTATATTTGTTTGGATCATTATTCCTGCTGCAGATGTTTTAGGTGGAGCTCGTTTTAACTCCTTTGTACTCTGTTGTTCAGTTTGGGTAGTTAGGAAGGGTTTGACAAATTATACTAAAGCTGCCATGCAACAGAGTTATTGATTCCACTTACCATCACTGGCCATTATTTACTAATATTACTGTATCATTTAAGTTATTACTAAGCCATATCATTTTCATTTTATTTCCTCCTCTATTTCTGTCAATATCATTTACAACTTATTATCATTAGTTTCCCACGGAGACAGTGTGTTGTGTCTCATGAGCGGCCTGCTGTCCGTGCCCAGTCTGCAGCACGCTGTCTCCTGGTAGGTTGATCTGTGACGAGCTCCGTCGTGATATCTGTATAAGTTCCTTTTTGTTCGTAGAATTGTGTTTCGATCTATAATTTCCAGAGCAAATGCTTTATTCTGCTAACTTTATTTAGCATTAGTAACATGCTAACAACAGCTAGCGTAAGCATGTGTTCCGCTGCTCGTGACCACGAGGTGGGCTGTGAGAAACCCTGACGTCATTCTGCTTCTTACCAGGTGTGCTACCGTATGCTGTCCTGTGAATACACGGCTGGTTTGTGTGCCTGAATTAAAACACAATGCAAAGAGAGAGTACACCGCTGCTACACCAGACACATGTAGTGGAGTAAAAAGTACAATACTTCCCTCTGAGATGTCTTAGTTACATTCCACCACTGATCATAATATTCACTCTTACTACTCACAGCTGCTTTTTATAAAGAGGTGGAATAATATTGAGCAGGATTGAGTTCAGTCTATTGGTCCGGCCCTCCACAACAGTCCCTGTTTCTCATGTGGCCCCTTGGGAGAAAGAATTGCCCCCCCCTGCTTACGAGCCTGACCACTGCCTGAGATCTTCAGGCAGGGCCTTACCAACTGTTCCTAATTCACGACTGGTCACTAAAGGGGACCGGGCCTTAGCTGTTCGGGCCCCTAAGCTGTGGAACTCCCCTCCTGAGAATCTGAGGCAGCATCCTCTTTTAGATCTCTTCAGAAGGCTCACTTCTACCGACAGGCTTATTCTTTTACATCTGATGGATTATTTTAATTTAGTTTGATTGTGTTTCTTATTTGCTTTCATGTTTATTGTGAAGCACTTTGTAACTTTGTTTTGGAAAGCTGCTATATAAAGTTATGATTATTATTATTATTAACCTTATTAACTATCATCAACTGGACACAGTTATATTTTTGTCATGTTAACTGCTATGCCACATGCATCCATTTGCAGGTGTGACCGTTAATGCACACACACACACACACACACACACACACACACACACACACACCAAGTAACACTAACAAATCTAAGTTATAGTCGGTTATTCTCCGCAAACAAATGCGAGCCAGCAACCTTTAGCTAAGTTAGTTAGCATTAATAAAAGCTAATTTACAGGGCACAGCTTAGCTTAACTTTGAACTTAACACGTATCGTAGCCGACAGCACAAACAACATATATTCACACGATGTAAGTTAGCTGCTGACAGTCTGTGCCGTGGTTAAAGCCGAGATAAAGGATGTTTGGGGCTCACTGTCAAACACACGAAAGTCAAAGGAGAGACACGAGCGTCGACAAGTTGTCACAGGAGAAACACATTTGAAATATCTAAGTTTATAAAATATGTACAGTTAATGTTCAACTGCATCTACAGTTCTGTTGGTGTCCTTTCTTATGAACTGGATGTTGAGTGTTGTGCCTGCGATGTTCTCCCAGCACAGCAGCCAGTCTGTCCCCAGAGGACAGAGGGACGCTCCCACCCGTCCTTTAGTGTTTCTCACCCAGAAACCGATGTGTACCGGAATGAGTTTGATCCTATCCATTTATTATGTATATATATATATATGTACACATGTATATCTACAGAGGTCTGTTTGTGTCATGATAACATCGGTGTAATTGTTTAATTCATTCTGTATTTACTTGATCAGCTTTTATTCAGAGATTTATATCAAACTATTTACTGTTTGCACCTTTTCTAGTCTTCCGACCACTCAAAGCGCTTCAACACATTTATCCACATGCAAGGATAAGGTTCATCAGCACGATCTCACCATTCACCCGTTCATCAAACGTTTGTTGCAGCTTCTTGTGGGAGAGAGTTCATATTTCATCGGTGTGGGCTATCTCCCCAAACAACGTTTAAATGCACACAAAGAAACTATCATTACACATAGAGTAAATACAAATAAAATCACATATATAAATATAAAAGTCACAAATATGTCTAATGCACACACAAAAATGTATTGTTTTAAATAAATGCAAAATAAATCCACACATATGTATTTAAAAGGATTTGGAAATGTCACTAAAATCATTTTTGGATGTTACATTGATATAAAAACCGTTGAACCTGCATGTACTGCTTGTCTTGTGGGGACTTCTCTTGAAGACTCCACTGACGCTTGATTCACAAATGCATTTTTTGTAAACGGCCAATCCGCTATTTTCAACCAATCACATGAGGGTACACCTTGCTTCGTGCACAGTGTGGGAACCTGGAACACAGTGGAAGGAAATCTCCTGGAAATAGCTTCGATAGCCGAATGGTCCAAACGTCTGACTTGTGCACCAGGAAGTGTTGAAACAACCAAACGGGTTGCAAGGATCATTATGCAAACAATGCATAATATAATATATATAAATATATATATTGAACTTACAACAGTTCAGACTTTATCAGGTATTTATCTTTCTTCTATTCTTCAAGTTTTATTCAAATAGATTTCAGTCTGTTTTGAAGTGAATTTCTCAGTAATAGTAGTTTATTTATCCTCACACACTAGAATACTGATCGTGTTCAGTATGATATAATAATTCCTATATTACGATAGCCCTGAGAGATCAACACACTGCAAATATGAAAACATCTTCAGCAACTGCACCACCGAGCACCAAGTGCAGCATTAAAGAACTACAGATAGACAAAGTGTGCTTCAGGGACAGAAAACACAGCAAATACAGAAAGATGCTGCAAATAGAGAAAACACAATCAAATACACAACCACAAAGATAAACGTGCTGCAGTAGCAGGTGATGCCAGAGATTCATGTCATTTAGTGGAAAATGAGCTAGAAAGTGTTTACTTTTTGTTTGGCAGATTTTATCATGTGATGTGATCGCAAGTTTTCAGATATTATTGCAGACATGTTAACCGAGCCTTTTGCTTCTTACTTGCCTATGAATGATCTGATGGCTCATATTATATTATTATATTAGCTGCTGTAACTTTCAGAACTGTCCCCAAGAAACGTTCAAGGCACAAATAATTAGCATTGCAGTTGTGTTAGGTTATGATGGCATGAATAATACTTACAATTGTATACCTTAGTAAAATTCAATTACATTTTATTTATATAGCTCATGGGCTTTTCAATCTGTACAACATACAACATCTTGGACACTAACATCGGATAAAACCTTTAACACAGGACACAAAGGAATCAAACTCAGGAAGAGCAGCAGCTCTCAGGATGCACAGAAGTGCATCACGTGCCATCTGTTACACAATGAATGATGATGAAAGAACAGACGGCAGCTACTTCATGTTTGTGTCTATTTGCAGTGTGTTTGTCCCTCAGAACCACCGTACTATATAATCATCCTACCAACCGCCTTGTATTCTTCTTTAAATGACATTTCTTTCTTTCTGTTTGTTCTGCTTCAGTTGAGTGATTATATCCTAACTTGTTTACCTTGCTGAATACTTTCCACTGCAGCAGCACCACTGTGTTAACATTCTTCTTTAATGATGGGAGATTAAGACTCAGATTTAAGATCCTCTCTGATGAATAAATATGTTTCCAAACGTTAAGATAAATAGTTACAAAATGCAGCTGTTGTTGTCACACGGACACTATAATGCCTTTAAATGCTCAACAACCTACAAAGTCTGATTAAATGAAAACATGTCCAGACATTTACAACAGTTATAAAATACACGACTGCTCCTGCATGGTCATGAAATGGAAGATTCCATGACTTCCCCAGTTGATATACTCACCCAAATTTGAGTCTCCAGAGTTCTATGTGAACCTTTGCACATCATTGATGATTGATTCATGTACAGGATAGTTCAGTTGTGTGCCGCTCAGTACATACCTGAGTTAAATGTGTCTTTAAGTGTCAGGCATTTGAATGGTTACACACCAGCCTACTCACTGCTGTTGTTTTGGCAAGTTCACATAGTTTGTCCATTCAGAATTCCCTTGGTGCTATTGTTTTAACAAGCCCAACTGTGAGCCAGCTATGTGAACCTCCTCCAGTATGAGCCCATCACTTTGGACTTGAATCCTTCCACACGGATGGGTACTGATGCCAGTTACTGGTAGATTCCAGCAGTGAGCTTGACTTTAAAACGTGACAGGCTTTGCTGTAAACCAATGTTTCACACAGAGAGCCTCTGTAAGGAGTGGATTATCTCCCCCCTTCAGCAGTGGATCTCATAGGCTATCTGGGAGTCCATGAACAGGCCTGTATGATTAAGAAACATCCCTTCTGCCTCTGACGTGATTACAGGCTTGGCTTCCCCTCCCTCCCCCGCCATCCTCCTCATGGTCCGTATGTCGCCATCCTGCTGCTGTTGCAGCTTTTTGTTGGGGGCCAGGGTGGGACTCATGGTCTGGCAAGGCCCAGAGGAGAGGGTGTGGCTGGAGGTGTCAGATGGAACAGGGCAGCCCAGGTTAGTGGTGGAAACAGCTGTGGGTGGAGCTGGAGGCAGCACAGGCTTGGCCCTGTTCAAGACGTACATCTCATGGCCGCGCTCATCACGATACTCCTCCAGCTGGGCAAAGGTGGTGGGGCCATCAGAGTAGTCATTCACGTACAGGATGCTCTCCTCCTGCAGGTTACAATTTACCTTCATCACTTTTGAGTTACAGCAATAATGGAAAACAATGGCACACATGTTCAGTCTAGTCAGTGCAGCAAGATGGCAGCCTCTTCATGGAGTGTTTCTGTTTATTTGTTCAGTCTTCAGCTCACCCTCTCCAATTCAATCTACCAGAGAGGAACTTTTGAACATTTGACAAGTAAACAAGTTGACTCTCAATTCCTCATAAACTAGCCCCCTCCTCAGGGTCTGGGAACAGTTTTTTTAAGGGATAAAGCCAGTGGCGGGCCGTGCATTTTATACCTGGGCCTTCACTGCTGTCCTGCAGCTGAAATGCCACCTTATAACCACATGATCGCGCCACAGCTATTATTCATTTTTAAGGCTGTAACTATGTACATCTTCGTATTAAACTGTTCGGTACGAGTCGTCTGAATAATGCTAGAGCATTTAGAAAATGCAAAAGCCTAAATTCAGGAAAATATAATGTTGTCAGCTGGTCTGGCTGTGGGATCCACCGTCATTCCTTAATGACAAGCCACAACCCAAAGAGATTATCATAGGATCTTACTTTCACAATGGGAACATTGAATGTACTGCTCTGCAATGTCTTTCCTCGTCTCAGCCCCCTGTCTCATGGTGCATCTTACTCAGTCAGAATGCCCATATTTGATTGGCTGAGCTGCATCACGTGATGTGATTCACTACCCATCAGCCTCTGCTGGCTGTTAAGTTTCGTTTCGTCACGTGCTCGCCCACTGACCAATCACAGCACACTCTGTACCTCGCGGGAAAACTACACAAGGACACTGAGCGGCATGTAATGCTGACGTCATTATAGGCCGACGCGCAGGCTATGGTAGTCAAAGAATACGCCCAACATGTCAAACTAAAGATCTGATTGGTTGAACACTATGACAATCAACAATATCGTCCCCATTTACTTTAATCTGCACTGGCTGCAGGTGAGAGTGTGCAGGCCTCTGCCTCTGTTCTTACCTAGAGACACAGAGGTGAAATCTGATTGGATAAAAGCTCTACTTAAAACAAGCTGCACTGGAAAGAATTACGAGGGCCCAAGCCCCGACCAGAGGCCCTATTGAAACTGTAGGAATTATCCTAATAATGACGTTATTATATTTCTAAGGATTGTTCAGGCCAACGAAGGCCCTTTCGAAACAAGGAAAATAATTATTAGGGCCTGAGCACTAACCAGGGGTCGACGAGGCCCTATCAAATTTGATCGAATTATATTCTTCCTCCAAATGAATCGCAATTCGTGGTGACATATTTTATGACTCGGGTGTAGCATAATGCTCAATTGCTTCCCCTACAACATTTTAATGAAGCAACATTTATGTTTCACCTACATGTTTGGTAGGCAGATTTAACATGTGGAGACGTGTAAAAAAAGTGTCTTGGAGGTCTACAATAAACCCAACAGGAAGTCAGCCATATTTAATTCAATGTGCTATTTTAGGGCAATTTTTGCAATTTCCAGGAAGTGTACTTTGACGAACTCCTCCTCGAGATTTCCCCGGATTGACTTTAAATTTGGTTATTACAATATTAAGACCTATGCAATGCTCAATTGTGAAGCTTTTCAGTTTTTATGGAACTATGTTTCCGGGGTGGCAAAAAAGCGCATTTTGCCATGAAACAGGAAGTTGTAACTTGTCCAATCTGCCCCAAATTTCTCATCCATGTGAAGGGTCGAGGCTGGAGGACATTTACATGCAAATATTGACTTTTAGTCATCGCGCCTAGTAAAAGGAAATTACATGTTTTATTCTTTGATTTACTCCTCCGAGAGGGTCGACCAGATCCACCTCACATGTGTTTAGAGGAGCCGTAAGACCTTGATGATGCTTTATCGTGAAGATAGTGAGTTTGCAATGAACAGCGTAGAAAAAGCCCAGCCCTTTAAACTTCATGTACGTTGATGAAATTTGGTAGGTAGCATGCAGAGACGTTCGAAAAAGCCTAAACAGCCAAAAAATGTTTGTTGCAGTCTTTTGGGAGGCATCCTTGCACTCAGAAGACAATTCATGTTTCATCGGTATGGTTGATCCCCGCCCCCTAAACTTTGTAATTGAAGTACTAACCCTGGTTTTGAAAAGTGTTTAACAAAGTTCAACTTACTTACGAGTCTGCAAGTCCGCAGGGTGGACATTTGAATTCAGCCACACACTATTAATGTTGTAGTTTGTACTGGCTGCCATTCGATGTTGCTTAAGTGCCCATATTACTTCTTCTTCTTCTTAACCGCAGTTTCTTGTCAGATAATAATTAATACATCAGTTCCAAAGGGAAGGTTTAGAGTTTTAACTTAGAAGGCTATGCAAACCTGCTTTCACCTGTGTGATGAAATCTGTGTCAGAAAACGATTGTTTCTATATAAAAGTGTGTGTTGTTCTAATAACATATCTACCTCAAGAAGTCCCTCTCACTCATCAGGTTAGACATTTAAAAACATTTTTGTTGCTAATTCAAATAATTTACCATTGAATCTATTACAGACAAACATACACACACCTTCTCAGCTCCATCAGTGTCCTTCTCTCTTTGGCGATGTCGGCTGTAGATCATGGCGACCAGCAGCAGAGCGGTCAGAGCCAGCAGGGAGATGCCTACAGCTATAGCAGTTTGAGTGGCAGCTCCCAGAGCGCTGAAGGCCATGCTGCCTAGTGCGTACAGGGGCTCCCGGCTAACATCTGAGCCCATAGCAGCACCGTGGCTCCTCAGCCTGGGCCAGGAGGGTGAGTATGGCGAGGACACCTGGGACCACGAGGCCCAGATGGAGGAAGAAGAGGAGGAAGAGGAAGTGGATGAGTTGATGGCGAGCTGAAAAGTCACCCTGGCCACACCCCCTGCGTTCCAGGCTTCACATTCATAGAAACCTGCATGAGCCACAGTCACATTACTCAGAAACAGCATGCCACTGCCAGTGTCAGGGTCAAAGCGCTCGCCTTCAGTCTTCTGCAGACTGACTCTGCCTTCCTCTGAGGGTTCCTCTCCTCCACTCATTCCACCTCCTCCTGCACCCAGCTCCTGAACCAGGCCTCTGGGGGAAAGCACCACTTTACCCTGGGACGCCTTCCTCCAGGTCACCTGGAAAATCAGTCAGTGTTTCATGAACAGTTTTTTTGCTAAGAAGGTTATCATCACATAAATAATCAAATAATGTGCTCTCAAGCTAAGTTAAGCAGGGGAATCATGTGACACAGCCACTGAGGTTGGATCCGTATCTCTGAGCTCTTGGTGTGCCTCAACAGGAGTCACATATTTGCTGGAATTGACTTAAAATGACAAACGTTTTTTCTTTACTATAGGTTTTTTGTTATTCCCTTCAAGGAAGTTTCAAGGGTGAGAAACTTCATGTAACGACATTCATCAAGTGAGACCTCTCTCTAGAAAAGATGGCGGCTGACCAAGAAAAGCCAACGCTGAAATCTCTCATGAAAGCTGTTCAGGATTCTAATGACGAATGAACCTTTCACATAGACAGAAGACAGCTGACATCCAAACTTCACTGTCACAACTTTAGCCAAGCAGGTTCTGCTGATGTGTATGACTTGAGAGACTTAATGTTAAGTTAAGCAAAAGCTGGAGCGGGAGATAGCATTTCTGAAAGACAAAGATGATGACCTCAAACACTGAGATCTGAGGGCCATGACATAGTCGGATACTTTGAATGTCCTGGAAGGCCTTCCAACTCAATGTAGTGGATGTAGTGAACATTGACGCAAAAATGATAAAAATGGAAATTTGATAATAACAACGATGAAAAAAAATCTCAAGTAATAAACTTCTTCCAGAAACTGATCTCAGGGCTCTCAATCTACCACTTACCTGAATAGACTCACACACAACAACTTGAGGTCAATCTTGACAGTCGAACCGACTTATGAACTATAAGATCATAAATCTTGTGGGACACCACCTTTCTTTTTTTACAAGCATCTACATTCCTGAGGAGCAGCAGGACACATGGACACATCCAATTAAATAAACAACTTCCAGAAACTGAGTTTTGATGCAAAATGATACATTCCTTAATTGATATGTTAGCATTGGTTCTAATCTTTCTACTGTAGTCATACAAAAGACACACGTTAAATCTCACTGATTCACTAAACATAGTGTGTCTCTATACATTCATCTGAAAGCCTGAATTGAACCAAATCTTAAACAGTGAAAACATCTGAGTTTATAAATAATGGTTCACGTTTTGTTCATGATAACCAACTCTGTTTACAATTCTTTCGGTTTTCTGCCATTTAAATTGGATGTTGATGTTTCTGCCTGCAGCTCCTCTCTCAACCTGTCTGTTGTTCTCCCCTCTCTATCTTTATTCAGGGAGGTATATTAAACTGCTTGGTACCGTTCTGCAGCTGAGATAGCCCAGCTTTCAAATATGGAAGAATTAAATATGAAATACTGTGTCAGTGAACTAGTAATAATTCTGTAAAAGAAGGTTCATTTAAAGAAATAAGATAGTTGTTGGATGGGAGTGATTTATTGTTCGTGCCAACTAAACACCGCACTCCTTCCTCAAGAAGATAACAGCAGGACGAATGAGTCAGAAGAAACTCGGCCCTTCTACTCTGGACTTTGAGGCTGAAGGGTGATGGCCAGCCAGACAGAGGGGTGGGGGAAGCGGGCAGTTCTGTCCACCTGCAGGCTCGAAGACCCACTGTGGGCCAAGACATCTCCATAGGCTGAGAGGACATCCAGCCGACCTGAGATGCAAGAGCCTGGTTTCTAATATGCTACAACCATGATTAATAACTTTGAATTCTGCATGCCAGATCTCTCCCTTGTGGCTCTGCTGGTTCTGCCTCTTTTCAGGCCTCGTGTTCCTGACCCGTCGACTACGGCCATCCTGGGCCGTCTGTGTGCCCTGCAGCTCCAACATGCCATGCACCAACATGCTGAAGATGTGTTGCAGCAACTATTTAAAGAAAGGGAATTGAAAAGAAAATACATTTTGAGACTGGCAAACATGCCATGCAAAGGGGGATGATAAAATGATTTAGCATCCCACTGAGAGAGAGAGAGAGACGAAGAAACACAGTTTAATTTGAACCTACACGATGAAGACAATTATGTCCAGAGATACCAGAGAAAGCCGAACCAACTGCCCCAGAGCAAGAGATGAAAAAATGCGATCCAATTGAACTACTATCATCCATCAAGATCCAAGATGCAGAGATTCCAGAAGAGCAGCAGCCACCACTTCATCCAGCTTAACGTCCCATCTGCCCATCAGAAGCCTCAGGTGAAAACAATATACAATTCCAGATGTGAATGAGTTTGATGTTTCTAGGCCAAATCAACTTGAAGTCAGTTGATAAAGTAATTTGAGTTAATAAGTTAACCTCGGATAGAGAGATGAATGAACAGATACAGCTGTAATCCTAAAGGATCTATCTTACATTTCAACTCGTATGAACTCGCACAATCTTCCCTGCTGCTTCTCAAACTCATCAGCTGAACAGCTTCATCTTCTGAACATATAGCCATCAAACGACAAATTGAATGGATAAACATTAATCAAGGATATGAGTCACTGATTCTACCTGGTCACATGCAATCCTTCTCACTTTTCAAACTCTTACACGGTAACCCGAGCCTGGCCTCCAGCTTACATTCTAAGCTATTCCATAACATCACTCTCACAAGTCCTGTGCACAAAGAGCCATGCTTAAAGAATCCTAGCTGCTATTTGATGCAGTAATCCTCACATTGCTTGAACCTTAAAAGCTACATTCTTGCCCGCCTTTATCGCCAGCCTCAGATGTTCCGAGTTCTCCACCTCACACTTCAATTAATGCTGACCCCTTCCTCCGTAGAGCTTGGACAAATTGCTTCCTCCACTATATTTGCCCACATCGTAAACATCTCAACTCAGGTCGATCTAGTCTCAAGTAACATGGGGTTTTGGGTGGTTTGCCGAGCCCGGCTGCTACGGCTGATTCCCTATGGAAGCTCCCCCACAGCTCATTTGGCTAACCGGACGAGCTACACAAAGTTTAAGCCTCGCATCTCAATCACGTTTACCTTCAATAAATCTGTTAAATGCTTCTACTTGATGGTGTGGTCCTTGTTAGAGAAGTGTTATATCCAGGGTGGTAGAACCACTGATTCAAAAAGTCATTCTGATTGCTGAAAAACATATAAATACTGCCGTGAGACTCGTGATGTGTTATGTTCTACCAGCACTGTTGAAAGAAGTGGGAGTAAATGAGTAGTAGCCGTTGATTCCCCGTAAAGACCCACTGATCAGCAGCTCATGTTTATGCATCAACATTCATAAGGTGCTTTTTATTGACCATTTGTGGTTAAATGCAAAGGGCGGGACGTAAGGCTGAACAAAATGCGCATATTTACAGGTTGATTTGGAATTTATAAAAGGAGATGCGCACTGGCAGGTGCAAGGTTTTATAAATCTGAATATTTTCTGGCATACGTGCATTTCCTCCTTTGAATGCAGGCAAACATTTAGTGTGGATCCTACTGTTTTATAAATAAGAGCCCTGTGTCACCAGTGTACAGTCTTGTTCCGGGCTCTGTATACTGTACTATTATTAAATATGTAGATGACATCACCATCCTTGGACGAGTCTTCATAAAGGGAATGGATGAACAAGATCATTTATGGAGAGGACAATGAGCTTGTTCAAAGACAAAACCAACAGAACTTATTATAGCCTTCAGGAGGAAAGCCCCCCCTATGCAACCCCTCATCATCACGGGGATGGCTGACAGTTCCACGTTTCAGGGTCTGAGCTCAGCCAAAAACACTGTGGCAACAGTGCAGAAAGCACAGCAGTGGCTCACAGTGGCACCCAGGCCTACAGGTGAAGAGAGGAGAGCAGTGTCACCAGTGTGAGCATCGTGTGGTTTGGATACGCAAACCAGGCTGAGAGGTAACCTCTTCAACAAGTTATTAAAACTGCAGAGAGAATCATCAGCTCTGACCGTCCTTTCATGGAAACACACGATACATCTACAGAGTCTTGACTCTGAGATCTACGCGCACTATTTCCAATGTGCCTGTCCTGCCCTGTAGCTGTGCAAACTGTAATAATACTTATCTGAATCCCATTTTTTAATTTATTTTTACTTTCTGATACAAGAGTTCTTTCACACATCATAACCAAGTGAGCAAACTGCTGCTGGACTACTCTGGATGCTGAAACAAACCAATGTGGAGGAAACTTCTGGAAGTTGTACTTGTTCTCCTTAAGTATCCCTACCTGTGGCCGCGGGTAACCAGAGGCATGGCAGGACACCCTGAGGCTCTCTCCCAGGCGCACAGCTAGCCTCCTGGGCTCCAGCTGCACCAGTGGAGGGATACACACCAAGCTGTTTAGGGGGACCTCCACCAGGCTGAGGTGAGAGAGGCGCGGTGGCTCGGTGCAGACCAGTCGACGTTCTGCAGAGCTGAGCAGCCTCTGGCCCTCCTCATCAATCCAGCTCCTCAGCCAGTGGAGAGCACAGTCACAGCGCCATGGGTTGTCTACAGCAGAGCAGAGCACAGGAGGTTAGGTTGGAACCCCTTGATGCTGAGCCAGTCGAGGTCCTATCACTGGTGGTGGTGGTAGGGAGAGGACATTTCAGAGTACTGAAACACAATGTTTTGTGAGGAGTGAATACAGTGTGTGTGTGTGTGTGTGTGTGTGTGTGTGTGTGTGTGTGTGTGTATGAGGTATATAAGCAATGTATATGTATTGACAGGAGGGTCATGAATGGTTCTGGACTGACCTATGGAAAATGAGGAAACTACATTGTGACATGACTGGACTAAAGGTTTTGGAGTAACATACATACATTGACTGCATGAAGAAGTCGGGAATAATGTGAAATAAACTGATTCAATGAAATTATTATTGTTTTATTTGATAACCAGAGTTCAGTCTGCCTGCCTGGTTCAATCGATTTGTAGGAAATGGACATTTTTAGGATAATGCAGATTGCATTTGAATGAAAAGCAGAAAAACGAATAAGTTTTCCCAAGGATGTTCCCCAAACATCATGTATGTCAGAAAGCCAGTCTCACCTGTGATGCGCAGCACCTGTAGGCTGACCAGAGGTCGCAGGGACGCAGGGCCAATGGTGTGAAGATTGTTCCTACTCAGGTCCAGCAGAGCCAGAGAGGTCAAACCAACTAGAGCTTGGTCTGCTAAAATCTCGATACTGTTGTGCTGTAAATGGAGCTCCTGCAGGCGCTGCAGAGACATGGTAAATGGTACATTTCATCTATGGAGCCTCATCTAGGAATGAAGAACACTGCAGTGCTGAGCAGGACATATTGAGTTTATAGTTAAAACATGTGAAACATCATGGACATCATACATGTGCTCTAACATGCCTTACCTGTAAACCACGGAAGGTGTAGTCCAGTAGGCGTGTGATGTCGTTTCCTGCCAAGTAAAGGATGCGGAGATGTTCGAGTCCCTGAAACATGTCAGCTGTCACCAGGTGGACCCGGTTCCCGTTCAGAGCCAGCTCCAGCAACTGACCCTGGTTCTGGAAAGAGCCAGGCTCCACTGCTGAGATGGTGTTGTTCTGGAGGAAGGGGAACATACGAGGGTGACCAAACAAAGATCTTTGCGGCTCAGGAACTGCAGCTTCCACTGCTGATACAATTTGCATATATTTAAATCAGTGCCTCAACTGCTTCGGAGCTGATTCTTCTGTTTTGTTCCTTTCCTGCTGAAACAGACGTCTGACTTTGTTCCATCACGCTTTAGAATCTATTTTTCACCCACATTCAAATATTGAGAGAAACTCTGTTTGTGTGTGTCCATCTAAACATCACATAGAATGCAATGTTTGTGATGTTTAGAGTTTGTTTTCAACTTAAAGTTGAACTCCACTCATGTTCCAGGGAAGAACTACTGCATGTGTGAAGAAGATGTGTTTAGCCTTTAGTGTCTCCAGAGGGAGCTGTGTGAAGTCTAACAAGTGTTCTCAAGTGACTCGCTCACTTGTGATGTGTAGTAAGTTAACCTGTGGTTACTGTATGACCTGTAAACAGTCAAGTTGACACACAGCATGTATCCATAACAATATCACATAGTGTCATGCGTATAAAAGTAGAAGACCACAAGGTGCCGCTGTACCGCGAGGATATCATAGATATAAGAAGTGGACTAAAGCTTAGTTCATACTCGCCGTAGTGAAGCCGGCGCGAGGGGTCCCAGAAAATGACGTAACTACGGCCGTCGCGTGGTGCGCATAGTAAGTGATCGCGCCGCTTGGTCGTGCAACTCTGAATCTTTGCAAGTTGCCGCACGTGAGGCACACGAAAAACATCATTATAGTGTTATGATTCGACCAATACTCATGTTTATTGAGTATAGCTTGAACACACTAGATATGTGTCAATGCATCGTCCATAAAAGTTATCTGTTCAACTCTGTGCTGTCAGCAGACTATATATATAAATATATGTATATATATATATATATATATATATATATATTGCACTGTAACTTTACTGTAATGTTTTAAGATTTAACATATCTTATTGAATGCTGTATTGTAATTATTTTTACTTTGTACAGTAGACGTACTGGAACAATACGTCACAGAAATATGTATGAGAAAATTGAAAAGGTATACATAGTATTACAGACAGCAGTGAGGGGAGGCAGTCCCTCATATCTGTGGTCTGAATGTTGAAACTAGCACCTTCATGTGTGCTAACATAATATAATGGAAGTTACTGGCTCCAGGACTAATCATCTGTGTTCTACAATAGTTGGACCCATCTTAACTGATGGAGGAGTAGTGGTTACACATACTTTGCAAAGTGTTCATTAGGTAGTATAATCGTATACTAAATGGCTGAGTACATGGTAATCAATTGCCAACATTTATTTATTTTTTTCAAGCATGTTTTCTTTTTAAATCTTCTTCCATATGTTTTTTCAGTGCGGGATATATTCAGACCTTTTCCTTGGATAAACTGTTTTCTAAGCATTTTTTCTTTTAAGTGGTATTTCTGTTGAATTGATAGCAAATGTACAAATCCCTGGTTCCAAGTCGGAAGCAGTACTGTAGGTGTGTGCATGTATGTGTGCTTGTTACCTGCAGGTACAAGTAGTGCAGGTGCCGGAGCAGAATAAGGTCCTGTCGACGGATCTGATCAATCACGTTGTCCTGGAGGAAGATGGTCTTGACAGAGAGAAGATAAGATGAAGATGGACAGAGGAAGAGTTGTGGTTAGCACTGGTACATCTTTCAGATGTGATTTGGTGGTGAACTGTATTTCATCATGCTGTTCTTGTGGATTCTGTTATCAGTCTGGATGAGGATAACATCCGTAGTAATCTTCTCTTTCAGTGAAACGGGCTTCATGCTAGATCCACTCTTCCATTCGCAGGGATTTTGGAGAACTTTTCACTAATTTCCTCATATTTTGAATTTTCTCGAACACAATTTACGAAACAAGGTACAAACACCGTGTGTTCCAGACCTTTAGGAGGAGTCATATGACAATAGCCTGTTGTTATCCAAACCTACGCTCTTCACGAATGGATTGTACGTTTCATTACTTTGAACACTTAATCAACACCACATCATGTTGACATTTTGCTGTTTGACTGCAATTTGAATTATAATAGAATAAAAAATTGGCTATTGTTGCTATTGTGTCTCGCTGACCACTTCTCTCTCTTTGGAGAACTTCATGTGAAATACTTCTCTGACTCACGTAATTATTCTCCGACTCTTCCTTCTCTTTCCTCGTCTCTCCCCTGTGTGTGTAAATCTCACTGGAGTCAGGAAACTTGTCGGAATACCCACATTTGATTGGCTGAGCAGCATCACGAGATGTGATTTAATGTGCATGTGATTGGTCGGTGTGTTTCCTGCACCGCTGAACGAGTGCCGTAAAGGCTGGAAAAGCTGCGCCGGTTAAAAGAGAAGCGCTCCGTCAAAATGTATTAATTCTCAATTATCTATCGGTTTTAGGTCCAGGGTCCGGATACAACGGCGTCTGGGTCTGGATCCGGACCTCGGTCCGCCTATTTGTGACCCCTTCCGTAGCTCATCAGAAGAGAGCATGTCTTTACATGCCGTCCTGACATATGGATGGTTCTTCACTTGCAGGTTTATGGAAGTCTCTGTCCAGACAAACCACCTCTGTTTAAATGCCTGTCAGCATCACCAGAAGCATGTCTTCTCTCCTCAAGCTCTGTGATGGAGACTTCCTGTGGACTCCTCCCTTTGCACTGATTGATTGTCGTTGTGCCCCGCCCCTGATTGGATCCAACTACACCTCCCCAGTGCATTTAAACCCTGTGTTCCCCTGTCTCTGTGCCATTTTGTCTTCGCCCTCTGTGTCCAGCTATTTTCCTACTGTTATGTTCCTGGTGTTTGTTGTCTCTGCCTGTTTTTCCTTGAACACATTTCTTCCTCATCCCTGCTTGATTTGTTTGCCCGTTCTGACTGCCTACCTGTGTACTGAGCCTCTGCTGATAAGTGAAGTTGTTGTTTAGGTCGTGCATTTGAGTCATGTTCTTCCTGAGGTTCCACTTGTCGTAACAGCAGGACACAAAGCTTTATCATTGAGGCGTTGATGATGCTAATCACAATTCTCACGAAGGCTCATTCAAGCAAAGGTGGTTTCATAATGTCTCCGCTGGTCGCTTACACAGTTATCTGAAGTTAGAAGTGTTTGCTGAATCTGACGTGGCTCACTCCTATGAGCTCAACATAAGGCCCTACCTGTGTGGATGGAGGAATGTGTTTGGGGACGTCCCTCAGGCTGGTGGACCCACACTCCACAGTGAGGCTGTAGCAGCGACAGCTCACAGGGCAGGAAGGAGATGCTCGACTCGGAGCGTGCAGCGACAGAAGAAGCACAGAGAGAGGAAGCCCCCAAAGCACAGCCATCACATCAATGGACAGGACTGAAGATGAAGAGAGAACAGTGAAGACATAGGTCAGTACTGATCGATACTCTGCATTAACAACTGAGCTCAGCGTTTTGAACGATTAGGGCCAAACAACAAGCAGAGTGACTAATCTCCAAACACCAGATGTGATCAAATACTGAATGCAGGTATGGGTGGAGCAGCTTGCTTGTGTAGTTTCTGGAGTTACCTCCGAAGGCTTGAGCGATTAAACACAACTCAGTTGATAAAAAGAGAGTTGCTCAGTATCTCAGTACCTTGTAGGTTTGGGGGAACTATCCAGAGTGCTGATCTTTGCTTGCTGAACTTAAACACCAACATGTTCCTTTGGATTCTGTGGTGTTGAGAGTTTGAGTCATTTACTTTTGCACACAATAACACTATTTTGTTGTGATTCATTGTCCTCTATGTCATAATGCCAAATAAACAAAACTACATTAGACATTATTATGCATAATCATCTTCACTGTTAGTGTGTTAGCGTGTGCCTGCTGATATTAGCTCATGACAGATATTACATATATATATATATATATATTACATATTTGTCTGCTAGAGAGCCCTCACAAGTTTATTTTTCAATGTAAACTCTTAGTTACCTACATATCTTGGTCACAACTTTTTGATGACACAAATAGCTTAACAAACAGAAAGAGAGAGTGTGTGTGTGTATGCACACGCAGAATATGTACACACTGTTGCTCACAATTCTTTACAAACCACATTTAAGAGATCTTTATTAACAATGTTTCATTATTTGTTTATGTTAATAGTATGAATAATGGACAATATATCCATCCATCCATCCATTTTCCTCCACTTATCCGGGGTCGGGTCGCGGTGGCAGCAGGCCAAGCAGGCCGACCCAGACCTCCCTCTCACCGGCAACATGTTCCAGCTCATTCTGGGGGATCCCGAGGCGTTCCCAGGCCAGCTGGGAGATGTAATCCCTCCAGCGTGTTCTGGGTCTTCCCCGGGGTCTCTTCCCAGTTGGACGTGCCTGGAAAACCTCCAGTGGGAGGCGTCCAGGAGGCATCCTAATTAGATGCCCGAACCACCTCAGCTGACTCAGTTCGACGCGAAAGAGTAGCGTCTCAACTCCAAGTTCCCTCCTGATGACCGAGCTCCTTACCCTATCTCTAAGGCTGAGCCCGGCCACCCTACGGAGGAAGCTCATTTCGGCCGCTAATGGACAATATATTGTTACCATATTTGATAAAGAACTCTCATATCAGTATTGGCCTTAAAGGTTCCGTACCGGTCCCGTTGTTTGGCTCCTAGCAGCAGCACTGCTACAGCCTGAAGGCCCTCTGAGCCTTCAGTCAGTAGCGCTGATAGCCATAGTAGACGTCAACAATTAGACCTCATTACATTTCAATTAGTCACAATACCTTTTCAACACGTGGTAATTCAACTGTAGCGACCATCAGATGTTTGTTGAGTGAATGGAAACATGCTTCCTGTTTGCATTCAGTGGCTGTTCACCTTTTCTGCACCTTTTCCTGAGTATGTTCATCGTGACGAGGAAGAACACTTCCATTTCTCTTCACCGTGTGATATTATGTCAAGGTTATTAACAATACGAAATATCAAATATTTTCAATGGAATTGTTTTGTTCTGCTGCCAAATGTGGACTCAAAAGTAAGTAATGAGACGAGCAGGAGAGACAGGTGGACGCAGCCTTTAAAACCACAGATACGGAGAAGTGATGTGAAAATCCATCAAGTGTTGAGAAGTGTGCAAGAGAAGAGAAATGTGATTTCATGCATATGAAGCTTACTGTACCTTGGATATATAAATGCAGGTGTGAGGTTGCAGCACCATTGAGACTATGTTGAAACCAATAACTAAATAACTCAGATGGTTTCATTTGTCAGAGGGCAAATATATGCAGAACATGGCTCTAGAAACCCCAATTAATAAATCAAAAATGTATGGTGGATGATATTCTACAATAGTTCATGGCTTTTTATAGCAAAGCCAGCCACACGTGTCATTGCCCGCTCGCTACATGCATACAGTCTTTTCAAAATAAACTGGTCTTGACAAGAAACAACTTAGTGAGATTTAGCAATAGATTGTGAAATACTTTTAGGCAAAAATACCATTCTTATGTTTTGGAAAAGATGGTTGTTTGGGTTCAAATAACTACAGAAGAGACGTTACTGAAGTACACGAGTTCTCCTGTCACACAGGGAACAAACAGAGGTCTCCAGGTGACCCTCCGCTGTTCTGAGTGGAGTCTGTCTGCTAAATGATCAGTGGATTATATACCATCAGATTTTGTGGTATATATACAAATTACATCGCATTATTTTTCATATAGCTACAAATGCTGGATGAGAACAGCCTGAATGAAAGTGTACTACTACTACTGGATATAACTGCCTTATACAGCCTAATCTGTCTGATTAATGTTTTGTTGTATTATAAGATAAATGTAGCTTGATAAAAAAAATATGTTTGTCAAAGCCTATTGTCTATGCATTTCAAATGCCCACTAAAGGTGAAGTCAGGTGACACTGTAGTCTGACAGAGTCACAGTAACAGTGTGATCTTACTATCAAGGTGTAGGAAATACTTCAGTGACAGTGAAAGAATGAATCCCATCAACAGCAGCTCACTGGGATTATGTCTTTGAAGAAGAATACATTCATTTTAACAATGATGACAACACTCCTTTAGACAAATATTCATCTCAGTCTCTGAATCACTGTCACCATAGGAACCACCCATGCCATGAGCCATTGACTTCCATCAAAGGATCCATCATCAAGGCCTGTTGTGTTTCTCCTGGAGGACTCACTGAAGGGCTCTGCTGTTTGCCTGAGAAGTGTTTCCCTATGGGGACTGCTATCATCATTATTTCATCAAACACTCAAACATTTGATTATTTTCACTTATTTCTTATATCTGACTAAAGCTAAAGATGAATGGTAAATGCAGCAAATATAACATGAAGCTGGATGAGCAATATGAAATACTTTGTAAAGAACATCCCTTAATTAGAAGGGCTGAGAAACAGCCTACTTTTAAAAACATATATGAAAATATTATATATATATAAATATGAGGATGTGTAGTGTGTTATCCAAAACTTTCATATATAGAATACAAAGCCAGCCTCAAATATGAGCAAAAATTAGCATGAAAAATTAAGAAAATGAATTATTATTAGATATTTATTATTGGTTTCCTTATTTGATCATCTATCTCCATGTTATACAACATAATGCAACAGTTGGCAACAGTCCATTATTAGTTCTATTTCATTGTTTTAGTGTTTCTAATATTCTGCCCTCTCAGAGGAGGATAAACAGAAACACGTCTCAATATAATGATGTCCAGTAAAACGCACTGCTCAAAGATAAATGTCCACCTTTCCACCAATGTTGACTCAGCAATGGTACAGTTTACGGCAAAGCCTTTGTATTGAATGTCAATAGATTGAACCGGTGTATCTAACAAAGTGGCCATTGTATGTACTGTATATTAGGTCATATGTAGGCAATATGTAGTTTCAATATCTTTTTCATTTTTGTCAGCTATTACTGAAATGATATTCTGTTTTAACACTATTTACATTTTTGGCAATCATTTATTTCGTCTGGTGTGTAAAACATCTCTTTGGTACTTTGGGGCCATATGAAGGCTCGGAGCAGCCCTGCAGGTAGAACACACATATTCACATTCACTGATATGGACACACAGTACAATGAAGCATGTACTGTTTAAATGCCGTGACTGTAGTTACAGCGCATGTAATCCTGACAGCTGGAGTGGTTGAATGTCCAGCGGTGCTGCAGGCCACCTCCACACACCGAGCCCACAGCACACAATAACACTGATCCCAGGACTGGACAGGCCCATCAGTGCTTTTGACCTCAGAGTAGAAACACCTACAGATATATATGTACGAATAGATCATAAGAGTCATACTAGCTCAATGGAATCTGATTGTTGTTTCATACCTCGCTGAAGAAGGATGGAAGAGACTCCGACAGTGATGCCTGCCCCACACGACGCCTTCTTACTCCCTCTCACTTAGTGTTTGATCCCGATCACTCGGATGTGTTCTCGGTGTTGAAGATGAAGCTCCAGGCATCTGAAAGCAGAACAGCAGCAGCTGGATGTGTCCACAGTGCGCAGAGCACCGCGGGCCCGTCGCATCCTCCTAACAGAAGAACCGATGGAGACAGAAGCGAGACAGCAACGAGCAGCGGAAGATCGGGCGAAGCGTTGAACGACGGCAGGCCGGTCGAGTCTGCAGCGCTGAGTCTAACCCGTGGAACGGATCAGGTGTCTCTGTGGAACATCCAGCTGCTCATCTGCTCTCCCGGACCCGGTGCACACTCTCATTCCATTAGTCCACGCTGCTGCTCCAGAGGACCACAGTCAAGTCAAGCCAGTAGCAACACGAAAAACACTTCCGTCCCGAATTATTCAGAATAAAAGCATCACAAAAGCGATCATATATCTGCAGGAAATCTGCTGCTATTCGGTGCAATCAGACATATTGTCACACTTAGATTGTTATGTTAGAACATAACACTCTATTGGTAATATGTAGCCTGTTTATTTTGTAAAAGAAAGCTTCTCATGGTAGCTGTTGTTTGTGTCATGTGATTTATGTTATTACATAGTCCTACAGACTGTGCTGACCTGATATCAGTGCATGTGGAATATGGCATCTCAAGTCGAGGTGAATTGTCCTCCTTATACCAGGAGCAGATTTAAATGAAATGTCTGTCTCTTCCTCCTATGCTGAGACGTGGATACTAATTTCATATGTTGCAGCAGCCATCTTCTTTTAAAGGGAATCTGCCACCACGCTAACAGCTTATTGTCTGATGTTGGCGACAGAATGTCCTCGCTGAAAAACATCGGTGTTTTTGCCTCACCTGTGCTTAAACCATATTGCAATGCATCAATTTAGGCCCCTGCTCCAATTTCTTTCTCATTTGAAGGACATAGCCTACTGGAGGACTTGAACTGGGTGGGGCCCCTAGGTTCCTCTGTGAGCGGATGTGAGCGTATGTGACTTTCCTCTCATACAGCAGCTCCAAGGAACCTGTGGAGGCAGTTCTCTGTAAGAAAACATTCTTTAGGCAACCACTGATACCAGTCTTTTCCATCTTCAGCCACAAACAGCATATACTTTAATGTTTTTCCTTACCCGTCTGCAGGGGGTAAGGAGGCAAATGATAGACCCTTTTCCTCATAATTGCGACACGGTGATAGGTGGCACAAAAACTAAGAAAAGACTGGAGGCAAACATGATTCACCTCAAAGTACTAGCATACTCCAACTTGAGATTTTATTGCAAACCTTCGGCTGCTGCACCACAGCAGTGAGCTCACCACTCACACAGAAGTCTAAACAGAGATGGAGGGGAAGATGTTGCTAACAGTTCAACCTTGTGCAAGGCACAGCCATGATGCACGGCCGCGATGCACGGCCACGATGAGTCTTTGGCTGCGGTTAGCCGAGGCTGACTTTTAAACATGTGAATTAAAACCTGAATTGAATTTGTGTTTATTTTCTCAAAACCTGTAAATTAAATGAGACAAACAGTATCACTGTGACCCAATCATGTGCATTGTTTATCAACATCATTGTTTGGAACCCTGCAGCCAGTTAGTTTTGTGTGTAGAGGGTGCATGTGTAGGTGCGGCGCTGTCCATGGTGCTGAGACAGATTGGAGGTCATTGATAGACAGAACATAATACAATAGACAGTTTCTCAGTTTGTTTTATTAACCTCCAGACTTGTTGTGGTTGTGAGGAGAAAGAGAGAGAGAGAGCTGAAAGCTACAAACAACAGTCAAAGAATGACCTCCTGCCGTCTATTCCTAACCACTTCTCCTTGGCCTCTACGGAAAACGTCATGAGGTCAAGGAGAGATGTGGAGAGTTCATGAGGAGTTAGGAAAAGACAACCGTGGTGCTTAGAAAATCCGACTACACTTTTACTAAACTACGTACTTATGATGCCACGGCAGATATCACTGCTGTAGGTCTGCCATGCAGAAACTACATCGAAGAAGGTCTACAAAAAGCGCAACTACAGCATGACCCATAAAAGCTTCGGTGACACAGCATGCAGGCTGCTCCACGTGGTGTGAAGGAGAACCCGGAGCTCCTTCCTTCCCGCCGCTGTCCCACGAAACAACATGCTTCAGTAGAAACTGTTCAATGTCAATATTTCCTCTGTGCAATAATGCTACATATAAAATAAAAGGAAAGGATTGTCACCATCTATTCATATTCATCAACATGTATCCCATTACTTTATTATGACTGTATGAAAATAATTGTTTAAATTTGTACAAGCCAACTGTGGTGGAAAAAAAATCTTTTTAACCTCTCTGTGAGAAATAATCACGATGGAACTTCTTAAAGTATTAAAAACATATTTAATGAACAGACACTTCAATCAAAATTCCGCTGAATGGATAGAGCTCTTTCCCCACGGATGGTTCGGAGGTCTAACCACAATAAAAAGACAAAACAGAGTATATACGTGCGTTATCTCATCTCCTCTCCCTTCACCCTCCCCCTCGCAGATGTTGTCGGCCGCTGCACCCATCAAGGCCAGGTTCCCAGCCTTATCGTGGGAAGAGGGTTAGGGTGATACAAGTTATAACTAAAAGAACCATATGATACATTTCCACAACACTAACCATATGGTTTGTTTTACTCACTGAACTAATGCTTCATAGTCATTATAAAGTGTTCGTGATCTCTGTCAGCACTACGCAACGGCTCCTTAGTGTCCTCAACCCGTCTGTCTGTAACATGCCAGTCGATCCTCCGACCTGCATGTCTCTCATTGTTGTTTAGCTGTCATGCTGACATATATTTGAAATACTCTGCATACTTTAGTTTTTCTTTAGCGTCTAACAATTCAACATCGTGTCTCTAGTCTCCATCCCTCATGTGTTGTTGTTGTACGTGTTGTTTCATGAGCCTCTGTGTCGCATGTCTTATTCTTGAAAGAGTCATAAATGATGTTTCTACTGTTATTAATATTCTCTCTTCTTTTATTGTTTCTGCATGCTTTGTAAAGGGTAAATAATGCATCACTTTGTCATTTTAATCTTATATTCTGTCTTTAGGTTGATTTTGTAACATCTGGGACTACAGATGGAAAAATTGTCTCTTGGC
>NW_022280176.1:0-15681 GCF_004355925.1 Anarrhichthys ocellatus
ATTACAGTTGTTTTCAATGCTAACACACTAACATGACACATAAAGCACAATTACTGAGACTAGCTCTGTGAGAGCAAAACCTAAGGTCAAGTCTCCAAAACTCTAAACACATTTTCTGCTTTGCATCCAATTTGCAATTCAAAGTGACACTTTTTGTAACACACTGCACACAGTTCACTACATGAGACACAGGACTCTCACATAAAGTCACTTGTCTTTCAAAACACTGCCAATCAAAAGCCACAGCCATGGACCAATTGGCCAATACATGTGTCACCTGGTCAAACACCTAATAGCTTGATGGTCAACTAATCAATCAGGATGTAAGCGCTATACAGCTATTTTATGATTGCTTAAGCACGGTATTAAAAACAGGGCTCATTTTGTCAAAACATAATTGTTCAGTAAATAATGAAAAACCAGATAAGCTGGTTTATTACTATCATCTAGTTATATCACATTTTATGGAGTATTGTCAAGAGGAAGATGAGACATCAGACCCAACAATGCAGATGAGCTGAAGGCCCCTATCAAAGCAACCTGGGCTTCCATAACACCTCAGCAGGGCCACAGGCTCATCGCCACCGTGCCATGCTGCATTGATGCAGTAATTCATGCAAAAGGAGCCCTGACCAAGTGTTGAGTGCATAATGTATACTGTACATGGACATACTTATCAGTAGGCCAACATTTTTTTAATTGGTCTTATGTAATATTCTAATTTTCTGAGATACTGAATTTTGGGTTTTCATTAGCTGTAAGCCATAATCATTAAAATTAAAAGAAATAAACGCTTGATATATATCTCCCTTTGTGTAATGAATCTATATAATATATGAGTTTCACTTTTTGAATTGAATTACTGAAATAAATTTAATTTTTCAATGATATTCTAATTCATTGAGATGCACCTGTATTATCTAGTAATAGGTAGGGTGCTTTGACCTGTTGACCTCTCTCCCATAGACTCCTTGAGACTATCCTTGAGATATAGTCCACAACTTTGATTAAGTCGGTTTTCTATTTCGGTCAATTTCAATCTTCAGTATATGTCTGTAAGGGGGCTGATGGCCAGAGTAATTAGAGGCGTGTACAGTCCAGCCAGAGGGCTCCACCCACTCCCTCAGGAGAGCATTGGGATCAGGTGTGGGAAGAGACACACCTGGAGCTGATCTCCTCATCAGGGAGATGAATAAATGTGAAGCAGGAAAGCTGATCAGGGGAGAACATGCTGCTGGAGGAGCAGGGTCGCTGAAATAGTTTAGTTTAGTTTAGTTTAGTTTAGTTTAGTTTAGTGATGGAGCTCTGGACTGAGCTCTTCTGTTGCTTTGTTTCTTGAAGTGTTTAATTAAAGATCCTGAAACCTGCAGAACTGACTCTGCCTCTGATTGCTGCGCTGCCACTAGTATCTGACAATGACCTGAATACTCTTAATGAATAAATAATAATAAACTGCAGGTCAAGCCTTAAGAAGGCCTTTCTTTTTATATTTTTTCAGATCTTAAACAGATATTTGAATGCACACTAATGCCACGTCTTAGTTAATCTTTTTTATTTTGGATGTATATTTTTGTATTAGAAATGTTCTCTTTCTTTGTAGGCCATTCACAAATTGACACTTTTAACACTTTTACAATTGTGCAAACTCGAAGTTTATCAAATCTCTAAATTTGCTGATATCAAATTTTTAAAGAAATCATTTGTGCTGTATCGGTATACTCACTTAAATAAAAGAACAATCCGGTGTGTGTTTCTTGTGCATGCATGTAGGCAGCATGGTTGACACACATTGTTTACCCGCACTAAGTATTTCTCGCTGTGAACACCAGAGGGTAGTAGAGGCTCACCAGTAACTTCCTGTTGAGGTTGTCTGGCATCATCTGTATTCATGCCTGTAAATCTGGCTCAACATTTTATAAAATGCTGCGTCTGCATTAAGACAAAGGGACTTCTGTAGCACTTATTAAGACAGCTTGGTGGTAATGTGGGGTAATAAGTAATAATGACATGTTAGTTGGTTAGTTATTTTATTTATTGTGTCATGCAAATACAAGCAAACGCCCAGCCGACATGGACATCCTGCAGTCCTTCTCTCACTGTTAACTCTCCTGCTCCCATCGGTTCCTACAGCTAATGGTCATTTACCTGAACGTAACTCTGCAGAGCTTTAAACAGTCCTTCAGCTCATTGTTTTGAGTGAGAAGACTCAAGAGCGTGGAGCGTTTAGCAGCTAAAGAGCTTGATATTTTCCTTTCGGAGATATTTGAGACCAAGACAGAGCAAAAAGAGATGGAATATTGGACGTTCACCCGGTCACAAGAAACAAAAACTCCAAATGAATACTAAGTTGTTCCAAATCTGCTGGATGTGCAAATTAGCACTGTTTGCTAACAAGTTTAGCATGTCAACTAAAAAGGTGATAATATACCAATGTTGCGTTAACAACTTGTTTCTGCTGTGTGGCCCAAAATAGATCCTTATTGCAGGTTTAAGGATACAATTTATAATATCTTTTATTATATATGTGTTGCTGTTAGGCCAGAGGCAAAAGACAGGAACAGTATCAAGTTAACTGCTGCACATTTATATAGAGACATTCAGCCCAGCGTTGCCCAACGACTGCAGCTCAAGGTGTTTCTTAAATGTTTTTTGTTATACCCTTTATGTAGAGGAAGGCAACATATTAGACATACCTTTCAGTATGCTGTAACACAGTTCAACAATGCCACAGAATGAAGCCCCAAATATAACCATAGAACCAAATCAACACACTACGCCAATAATAAGGCTCATATTCATTTCTAAGCTACTGTATTAGAGTTCAGTGGATGTAGCTAACTGTACCAAATATACTCTGGGTGACTCTGCAAATGAGCGTCCCTGTTCACCTGCCTCCAGTGCCAAGCCCAGCTGACCAGACCTTTCCATGACCCTGCTCAGTGGTGACAGCTGCACCCAGACTCTATGGAACAACACGCCATCCCAGAACTGGCCAAACAACGGCTCCTTCAAGACAGACAGACAGGCGGGCAGTCAGACCAGGTCTTGAGCAGGACCTGACTCAGCCCCAGCCACCCAGGTGTGCTCTGCTCGCCCCAGCACAACAACTCTTCTATTTACCCCTTGTTTACCTCACTTTACCTCAATGCCCTGACCCTGGTTTATATTTGCAGTCATTCTGAGCAGTAGGGGGATTTTCCACCGGACGGATACATTCTCAAACATGAGAAAATCAAGAAAACAGATGAGCGGTCACCTCAACTGTGGATGTGAGATTTAATAGAAAAAGAAATCTAAGATCTCACTAGAGAGTGGGAGGAGGGGGCGCAACACAGGTGAGAGGGGCAAATAAACATATGGGTCGGTGCACTTGTGAACCAAAAATAGGAAAATGGTTAACCTCCAGGACACCCGTGTGTACTCTTTCCTGGCTAGAGTGTGTGTGTGTGTGTGTGTGTGTGTGTGCGCGTGTCTTTGTACTGCAATTCGTGCATGTACAGCCACTTCCTCTGACCAGAATGGGTGCTTTTCAGGGCATGGTCTTTAAGAGGTGCTGTAAGCGGTATGAAACGAAACCTGGCTTTAATGTATATTCAGTTTAAACTTTCTATTATTCTCGTACACACCTAGACTTGCACTAAGAACCACCACACCATAACTAATGCTGCTGCGCTTATCATCACCTATAAACTACTCTAATCAAAGTTTCACATTCAGTACACTACACCCACGAGATATGAACACACACCACACTCGTAAACTAGTTTACTAAAGTAATAAAGATACCAGATGGCCAGTAAATTGCAATAACCTTTGTCCTTCCCTGACTTAATCACTAGCACCATCATCAGGTGAATTTGTTCAATATTTTGTTTTTTGACTAGACACAAAGCTGACAGTCCCATTAGCCTCAGCTTAACTTTGTGTTCATTGCTAATTAGCAATTGTTAGCATGCTGACAAACTCAACTATGACTATACACAAGATCAACTTCATATCAACTGAACATGAGCATGTAAACAGTTTCATTCATGTGCATTCAGCTACATTTTGTATCAGAAAAAAAAAACAATGTGATTCTCTCTCTGTCCTTTCTTCATACTTGTGCTTTGTTATCACCACTCTCTTCTGACAGGAAACACCAAGCCCCTCTTTGTTGTCAATAATATCTCCCCAGTGTGTGTGTGTGTATACAGGTGCATGGAGTTTGTCAGTATTAAAGGTAAACACTGCCTCTGGCCAAGAAAAGCTGTAGCGGTAGCGATGTTGTGCATGGCAATTGGGAGGGAGGACACGGCTCTGCCCAATGTAAAGCGGCTGGATTAACTTTGTGTGTTTTAAATCCAAACAAGCCAAGTGGACTGGCACCGTCTCAGAAACCCCGGGATCCCTCCTCGAGAAACACTGTAGAGGATGCCAGTGTGTGAGTGAGGCATGCATGGAATGATACTTTCACCAAGTGAGGCTATCGGTCTGATTTAGGAGGCTCCAACCTGGAACATGATTATGGGGGACGTTCAGAACATTCCCGCCTGTTAAGAGTAACAATGGTTGTTACTTGGTAACCAAACACAACCAGCCACACACTCCGGATACATTTGAGTCAGAGGAAAAACAGAGGTAAGATGAGCCTTCATTGGTTTTCATTCTCTCTCTCTCTCTCACCCTCTATTTCAGACCATAAAAGGCAGAGATGGTGTGTGATGGATGGCATCAGAGCCTGCGACTGAACCGGGAGCTGTGGTGCCACTCCACAGAGTCCCTGCAGTTTCTCCATTCACAGATGAAAGCGCAAGGGGGAATCCTCCTCTCCAACTGAGCGACAACACCACATCCTGCCTGCAAGCCCACCTCCTCATTCCCCTCCCTTGTCATCAGACCCAGACCTAGTCACACTGCTGCATCTTTATGGTGTTCGACAAACTGCTCCTTAACAACTCAGAGCAAAAGCTCCAGGAGGCCCATGCCCCTAGCAGGGCATCTAAAAATCAGCTCCATTCTTCATGGGAGAGATGAAACTCACTGACATGTGTGTGTACTTTTCCTCTCATGAAAACCATGCAGGCATGAAGTTTAGCAACTACATTATCACACTTATTAAATGCAGAGCTAAAGTTTGTGGTTTTAAATCGAGGGCCAAAACAAGATTGAGTGAGGTGTGCGCCGTCGACACAATGTCTTCGCCACTTTAATCAGTATCTAAGTATATACAGTATACAATAAAGTAAGATTGGGTGTGATATATGGACTGCACTTTATACATAAAAGGAAACATAGCTCCATCCTACGCACCCTTTACATTTCTATATATCTGACTGGGCATGACTGTAGTAGCCGAGTTTTGCTCTGTTGACAGCCTGTGTTTCACCGAGTGTAGAAGCTTGTACTGAACACACAGCCAAGGGCATGCAGTGCACACATCCGCACATTTACAAATGTTGATGGAGCCGAGGCTGTCTCACTACTCTGTGGGATTCTGGGAAAGTTAACAACGTCCCTTTTCTCTCCGGCTTTCTTCCATCCCACATCAGTCCTTCTTTCCCTCTCTAACCGACATCCCACCACCACCACTGGGTGCCTTTCCATCATCATGAATTCAGTTTATTCTCTTATGTTGTGTATGTCATATAACATCCTTTCTGATATTTACGTTACAAGAATATTCAGTTACTTACTGTACATCAACACTACTCCTGTGCCTCCTGGTTCGGGAAAATGAACAAGATGCTGTTGGTTTAACATTTACCGATGCTGATTTACAAAAGGTGAAGACATTCTCCTGACACACTAAGAAGCGCTTGATGGTGCTGCTACGCCATGCGTCTCAGTGTGGCATGAATCAGTCTGCAGCCGTGTCTCACCCGCGTGAGAGCTCAGGCAGCAGGGCTCGTCTGCCGCCAGGCGTGGTGAGACATCTTCCATATCCTGCTGTCGCCTGTGATTTCCTCTCTCACCCCACCAGCATGGCTACACATGTGGCTTCGTATGGCCACACCACATAATTATGACCATCCCATGATAAGTTTTGAATGTTCTCTCACGGCCGCTGCTTTCGGATTTCTTTTACGGCAGTTGTCCCGTTTGTGTTGTGAGCCCGTATTGCGTTGTTAAAACAAAATTCCTCCACTGTTGAGGAAATATAAATGGTGTGGATTAGCGCTAGAGCCTTTCAATAACAGGGTTCAGACACTACATCCTGTGTTTGGCAGGACATCGGCTAGTATCTCAGGTTGCATTACACGGTTGTGACTGACAGAAGAGAATTTGGCTTTGATTTTATGAAGGTAGAGAGCATAGCATCACGCCATTCTCTTCCTGTCTATTGGTGACACAACACTCCCCCTGTCATCCGTGATCTACGGCAGCACTATAGCTGGGCCTAATTGTGCCAGCCTGTTCTCCCCCTTGCACACTATTGTCTTACCACCCCTTTTTTTTCAGGAAAGGATAGAGAAAACCTTTTTGGCTGAGGGTTTTTGATTTCCCTAAATCTGTCGAGGAGGAATTTTAATTTGTAGCTGGGCTCAAAAGAGTGTGACTGGGAGCAGGGAGGGAGAAACAGGTGCAGTGGGGTAGAGTTCCCTCTTCCCAGCTATGGAAATAAGACGCAATCGACTGTGCTGTGTTGATTTTATCCAACACATATTTTAAAGTGAAGTTTACTCTACACAGCCATAAAACATGCAGTTTTACTTCTTACATCTCACCTCGGATAACCTTGCAGAGAGATACTATAGCCCGCTACACAGACGAGACAAGCAGACGGGTGTGTGTGGAAGTCAACAAAGATAATTTGAGGAGCTGGAATTAATTATTTTAGTCTACAGCCATGCTAGCGGCTCTGTGAGACTGTACTTAGGCACAGTGGTGCTTTGAGCAGAATGGTAACATCAGCGAGCTACATGTTCACAATGCTAGCGTGCTGATGTTAAGCAGGGGCCTTTCTCACTTCTCGATGTTGTGCCTCCTCATCTCCTCGATCGATCAGCCGGCTTGTGACCAGCTAATCGATCTCAATGCTCCATTTTGAAGGACGTTCCAATTACTAAAGTGCATCTCGAGGAGTGAGGAGGCTTGTCATATAAAAGAGGAGTGACACACAGTTGGAATAAATAAATGTAACTGTTACTTTTGTATAAGTTGTGGTTTTTTAAGATGACGAAATGCGTGGTAAAACGCTTTACCCATCACTGTTTGTGTAGGGAAAGTTCTAACCACATGCCATAATGACGTTTTCCTTTGATGTTAAGCTACTTATGTTTTTATCATGCACTTTTAAATCAACTGCTAACTCGTGACATGTTTCCAAGTCAAACACCTGCTCACTGAAAATTATTATAAAATAAGTAAATTCACCACAAACTTGCTGTATCTAATGTTGTCATATAGATAGACAGGAGTGCGTTTGTGTGTAGCCAATATAATATATATCACTCAATCATTAACATGACACTCTTACATATGTCATGTGCGTGTTAAATAAAATAAAATATATAACATTGGTATATTCTTATCACATTATGCCATGTTATAAATTGTCATGAACACTATTATGCTCATCTGACATAAAACACAGCAGAATAACAAAACAATGGACACCTGACAGGTCTGAGGCAATCATGTGTCCTTAATGCTTGTTTCCTCGCCTCCTTTCTCCTCAGAAAAACTCTTCCTCTGCTTGCATCTCCTGTGGGCAGTGCTGGGATGCAAGGAGGAAGCGAGGAAAGGATTAGAGGATGAACAAACACGGAAATGAGAAAGGCCTCCGCTGTAATGTTTACCGTGTCTTCCATCTTAGTTTAGTTGATAGCATGCAAACATTAGCTAATTAGAAATAAGAGCACAAAAGTAAAGCTGAGGCTGATGAAAATGTGTAGTGTAATAACTGTAGCACCCGAACCATGAAGTTAGATGTTTTTTAATGTCTAGATTATGATTTAAAATCCCTCTCAGGATGTAGGCCTTTCTATTCAATTAGAACATCTTCAAAGTGAATTCTGCTCAGTCACTTTAACAAACCAAAAGCAAGTTAGTTTTAGCTTAGCTAAAAACAGTACACACACAATTTACAGTAACAGCTAGCATCCCACTAGCTATGCTACAGTCACTAGCATGCTAACGCGCTAATCGCGATTAGCATCAAACTGTTGCAAACTGCATAGAATTGATGGGGACAGTATGAAAAACACACACACTTCTATTTAGGCTGCCTTCTGCAGATTGCAATCACGGGTACTCTGCGGTAACCGGAGGTATTACCGTGCCGGTATGCACACAACGCGGGGCGCCTGACCAGCTTGTGGCGTTCAATCTAGAAGCCGCCCTTCTAACGCTAACATGGCAATTTTGGGCTGAAAGTTTGCAAGGAAATAAAGGTCTTCTTCTTCGTCTTCTTCGTCTTCTTCTTCTTCTTCTTCTTTGGGTTTATTGGCAGTTGACAAACAATTAATTGGTGCAGTACCGCCACCAACTGTTATGGAGTGTGCATCAGGATGTATTTTTCTTACATTATTAAAAATAACGGGCCCATATTTTCTTAATAATATTAGTATTTGATAATACTTACTTCATGAGTGTTTTTGCAGAATAACTGTTGCATCAAATGCACTTTTACCTTTGAAGGTTTTCAATTATGTGCCTTCTTTCTTCCTCATATTTTTGACAATGTATGATAACATGTTCTACTCTTTCCTCTCGCCCACAGTAGTTGCATTTGCATGTTTTTCCTACTTTTAGTAGTGTAGTATTGCTTAGTCCAGTGTGTCAAAGTCTTGATATTACGTTTTATCTCTCTTGTTCCCACCCTTCACATCTCATTTCTCCACTTTTTCTTTGAACTGGGTCCATGCTCACTTCCTGTCAGCTGATAATATAATATATATGTTTTTATATTCCTTGCAATTCATCAGTAAATAAACTGGGTACGTTTAGAACTGTGAATTGTGAAATGATCTTTACTGTACAATATAAGAAATGTCAGGATAGACAATGTTATGTTTTGCTTTTTAAGTGCACAGAGAGAGAACAAATGAATTGAATTTCAATTAACTTTATTAAAACAAGAGTAACTATTCATCATACTGGCTATGGTTTTAACAGTTTCACTGTTTTAAATTCACTGTGAACCGTTTATATTTATTTAAATGAACTGGTTATAAATTAGATGTAAACCAAAGTACACAACACATTTAAATGTATACCTGATGATAGATCAATCCATCTACCTGAAGCCTTTCTTAGAGCCATACTGCTAGCATGGATACAAACGACTGAAATGATTAATCAGTTATCAGTATTGTTGTAGATTAAAATTTGACTAATCAATAAATCCATTAATAGTTTAAGCTTTAATAATAAGGGCACAATAAGTTTTTCCTTAGGCCCTGGCTGCATCTGTGGTCTATGGTCCCCATCATGCAGCTCATCCACCAGGCCCTCTGTAAAGCTTCCCTGGATTTGCCAACTGCTTCTCAGTGAGTCCTCATGAGTGATGGTTTCATTCAGCTTCTTCTTTGACACATGGATGGAATCGCAAGTTGGAGAGAGAGCACTCACGAACACTCTGAATGTGACACATTATTAAGGGCTATTAAAAGAGGTGACTCCGTCAAAGCCAAGACATACTTTTAGGGGAAGAGAACAAGCAGTGTAGCTAAGTAAAGTATTTAAGGAGCCCATTCATACACTGACCTTTTCTCCTACTTGTCTCTTGTCATTCCCTCCCTCCTGTCGTTAACACAGAAAACAAATCCAAAATTATTCAGAGTGGGAAAAAATAAAACGAGTCATATGGAACTTTACAGCTGAATGGAGCACACAAAAGACAAAGTGTCAGCTTCTGCGCTCTCAGAGAAATCCTTGTTCTTTAAGCAAGGCTGTGTATTCATTTGGATTTATTTAAAACTTTCCAATCGTCCCGGTAAATGTTTTAGGAAAAATTAAATCTCGCTAACTATTGAGAGTGGGAGTGGTGCAATGGCCGGGAAGACCCAGTGTGAATGCTGCCTCTCTCTTTCACACACAATAATAACAGGCAAGTGGAGAGAAAGACACATACAGTAGACACCTACTTATACATTCGCACCCATTCACAGACGATATCTTTAGTGCTACTTCACACATGCTGCAGAGAACTAATTGTGTTAAGTCTGGTATTGTATCCACACAACACTTACATCCCTCCATTTTTCTAATGCATCTGTTATCCCAACAGAGATAGAGTTGTAGGAAATTAATGGAGAGAGTCACAGAAAAAGTGTCAGACTTTGTAGTCTCAGGGTGAAAAATATGTCAGAGAATATTCAGCAACTCATCCTCTGTGACCTACAGATGGCGCAAGATGACCAGTCACAGAGTGATGTCTGCTTTGATCCTTATGATTGAGTAACTGAGACATGAACTGAAAGTGTGAATCCTGAGTTTGTGTGTGTGTGTGTGTGTGTGTGTGTGTGAGAGAGAGAGGAAGTGTGTTGCTTCCATAAGGAAGTTGACTCACAGAGATTTCTGTTGCCATAATAGCCTTTAAAACGCTTTCATGCACATAGGCGTGTTGATACCAAGAACACTTCCCTATTGTGTGGTAGAAAAAATCTAACCACTTTTTAGTTGGTCAGTAGGATGATTACCTCAAAAGTAGGACTCAAATGATTAGTCAAATGGTTAGTCAATCGATTAGATGATCAACTGAAAATGTTTCTGCAATTATCTTGTTGATTGATTCATTGTTTGAGTCAGTTAGCTTCCCAAATATGCATGTTTGCTGGTTTTCTTAGTCAACTAAATAGCTTAGATTGGAACAAAACATTCAAAGATGCACTTTTGGCTCTTAGAAATTGCATTTTATAGACAAAACCTTTAGTCAAATAATGAAGAAAATAATAAGCAGAATCATTGATAATGAAAATAATCCAGAGTGTTCATCACTGCAAAGGTGACGAACAGAAAACTATACTCTCTCTATACTCTGTACATACAGCCTTCGGTGACTGCCAAATGATTTTGTATCTACCCTGTGTAAACACATAAAAGCTATATCTGACTGTGGGAGCTTCTCTCTGACTGTCTGACTATACAGCAGCAGTGTTAGTGGAGGCCTGACTTGCTTCACTGGGATCCACCTCCCGGTTCCTCCACAAACAGAATTAAGGAAACTTTGAGGAAGAGCAGTTGATTGATTCAGTTTCCACTCTTCCCTTTGCTGGAAAGAAGTCTGGGGAAGTCGGGAGGTGCACGGGGAGCTGACTGGAAAACTATACGTGACAGCGGCACAATTAAAGGGTGGAGGATCGGGGGGTTGAGGTGTTAGCGAGCATTTCAGACTCCTTAACAGTTGCACCCATGTAGAAATCCCTCACCCTCCCTGTCCCAAATATCACCACTAAATGTCCTGAAAACACACCAGAATGCCCACAGGTCAGTGTTAATATTTGCTGTACCAGTGTAGGCCTTTAAGGCCATTTCTTAAATATTATATTAGTTCACACTCATTTTGAACTCTGCTAAATCCTCTTGTTTATCTGAGGTCCTTTTCTTTCTAATAATGGCCAGCTGTTAAGCTAACAGGAAACATGGGAGAGCTATAGAGGGATGACATGCTAAAAAGGTCACCAGCCGGAGTCGAAGGCAAAAATCTTAACAGGCCTTCCACCCAGGCCAGCCAAAGCCACAGGCTCTCGTCAGGTGTGTTAAGTGGGATGCACCTGAGTCATAAAGCTTTGCTCTGTAACTACCAGCCCTTCAGCTGATGGCCCATTAGATCGGCTAGCTGACCCAACCGTTTTGCCCAAGGGTTCAGAAATAACAGGGCTGAATGAAGCAATTGAAGACGAAAGAGAAAGAGAGAGGGCGGGGAGACACACCAGGACGTGCATCAAAGTATTTATTCAGTATACCTTACCCCCCAGTGCCACCACAGCCTCAGGGGGCTGCACATCTCACACCATGTCAGCAAACCAGGGGAATATTCTTGTATTATTAGTTTAGAAAATGACTATGAGTAGTTCTCTAGTTTATAGAGTGCTGCAGGTCTTGTAACTCAAACATTATCATGTGCCTGTTGGACAAATACCATCTGAATGAAAGTCTGGCTATCTTGCTCTCCTGTAGTGGGAGTTAAATGCCAACACTAGATGAGCCCAGTGGCTTCATGCCAAAAACCCAAGCCTATTGAAGTGTATTCAAGCTCTAATTCAACCCAACAAATGTTTCTTTGAGAAGACTGAGAATAAAAAAGGAGAAAACCAGAGAGGCAAGGGCTTGCAATTGGAGAGTTACTATGTACACAGAAGCGTATTGCAGACGGTAAGAGCAGAGGCATCAAAATGCTCAACATTGGATGGTTCCCAAGGGGGAAATGCACGCAGATGTTTCTTCTTGTAGTTTGTTACGCAAGTGCCTGAAGTTGTCTTTTAGCTGTTCCTCCCTCCTCTGTATGAAATGTGCTGAGGTTCAAAGAGGTCAGTTTTGTGAAGAAACGAACACATCTACAGCGTAAGCCCCACGGACTGTAAAAATGAATTTGTGTGCAAGAGCATGCTACCTGTTCTTTGCCGTTTCTCTGTTTCAGCGTGGCTGTTTTTCAGGTTAAAAACAACTTTGCAGATATAGTTTTGGAGGAAGCCAGAGCAGCAATGAGCTGAAGTGAGGTTTCGTTTTCTCGCTGCCTGTTGATGTTCTCTTCTGTGCCTCATCTTTCATGTCAGACTGTCACTGGCGTCCTGCAGGGTCGAGTCTTGGGTCACGTCAGTGTGGTGCCAAGTGTCCCGGTGTCTCCGTTGCTGTAAAGCCACACTAAGACACACATGGGTGGACAAGGAATTTACAGGCAGGCAGATACACAAATACCGTTGTTACACACACACACACGTATGTGACATGCATACTGCACATGAATCCACAAATGTATGCATGCTCCCTCAGACTGTAGACCTATAATGACTCTAGTCTCTTTGCCACCTGATCAATCATCCCAACTGCCATTAGATCTACAGGAGAGGCATTCCTTCCTAACAACTGGAGAAGGGGGTAGTGTGGAGTGGAAGAGGGGGGGATTGAGAAACGAGGGGAAACATGTTATGTCTTAAGTCTAATACATTTCAGAGATACATTTCCACTGTAAGCAAATGAGCAAAGTTAGTATAACTGAGGACACAGTCAACACAATAAAAACACTTTTATCTGTCTGTTGATTTTTCTTCAACGGTGGACAAGATTTCCTTTTTTCAGATTTCTCATTCCTTGGCCCATCTCACATCTCTTAGGCTCTGTGAAACATAGCTGGCGAAGGCAAGAGGGGGGGAAAAACAGTTGAAAATCGAAAGAGGGAAAACAAAAAAGCTGCCTCTAGCTTAGGTCGTGTTGATGCATGTTTTGTATCACACTAGTGTAAAAGTGGTAGAGGAGGAGTGAGGAGTAAAGCCTCTGTGGATAAGGTACTTTATCTCCCCTGCGGTCTATATCTTTCACCCTGGCCCTCCTTCTCCTCGCCTCTTTGCTCTTTGATTTTTCCCTTTCTTCTGTCTGCTGAAAGAGCTGACTGTGCTGCTCTCAGCGAGTGCTCCAAGTGAGTGTATGTGTGTGCTGTGTATTGTTCCCTTCTTCCTCATTATGATGAGAAAAGCTTGAAATAAAATGTCTGGGGGTGGAGTGTGACCCCTCTGTTCTCTGTTTCATCTCTTTTCCTTCTCGGTTCTCGGTTCTCCAGATGACAGTGATGCTCTCTGCAGATCTCCTGCAGGTGTAGGCCTTTTGACCCCCTCTGGGACAAATTGCACACTCATGCATGTGCGCAGATATACATTCACACTAGGATGTGAGCGTAAATGCGTGCACAGACATGTACATGCTCACACATAAAGGCTCTAGCACGTAAACTGCAAAAATGTGGAAATGAGATAGGAAACCATCTGCCAAATAAAGCATGCAGTGTTTTCCTTTCGATCCAAACCTGAAAAAAACCATTGTTGACCTTCAGGTGCGACCATAAGTAACCATTCATAACAGCAAAAAAGTGAACATGACAACACACGGGCACGCAAACACGCACACAACTTCAACCGCTCTGGTTTAGGAAGAGGACAAACTTCTGCACGCCATGCTGCTATGCGGACAGGATTATCACAGGATCTGACCTGCTGACCTGGCGGAGGTCATGTGTGAGGCGCAGGCTGCAGCCGCTGGCCCCACCAACACCAGAATGTCTGACGTCTCAGGAATCTGTGCAGCAGCGCCGTGCTGCCTGAACACACAGTACAACACAGAGCCCTACACCACAGTTGGGCCCTCTGTGAGGCAAGCAGGAGCCCAAGGGACAGAAACACACAAAAAAAATGGGAGAAGATGACCCACTAACATCAGCTCGTAATCAGCTGTGATAGATATTTGGCTCTATATTACTGTGCTGTGTGTCTGTGTCTTCTCAGTTTAATTTGAAGTTTTCTGATTCCTTGATAATACTTATGATGTGCTTTTGAAAACACATTCAAATCAGTTAATTATCATTATCGTCACTAAAACTCTTAAATCTTGATAAATATCTTTAACTGTAGCATTATTTTTTTTTTTAAATCTTGTTACATATCCATAACCTCAAGACATACTGTATATCAAAACTATAAAAGATGGCCAGAGGGGCAGAGCTTATAGACAGTGGGCTGGGTGGCAGGAACAGCAGAAGCATGATTTCTTAAAAAAATCTCCCAAAAAACATGGACAGCAGCTTCACTACCATACCAAAGCTGTTTAGATCCCTTCAATGAACATGGGCCTCTCCTTATGTTCTATCATGTTCCACGTAATTCGGGTGCGAGTGTAATGTGTGCAGCACATGTGTGTGATACTTAGCAGCCATATGTGAGATCTGATATTCAGAGGACTAAGGAAAGTTAAAGGATTCACTAAGGAATCACCTCTCCTCATATCAAACACACACTTAATCTGGGACAGGCGGCAGGCCTGATTGCCTGGCTTGAATATCCCGCATGTATCAGATTGTTCTCTGCTTTTTTGGTAAGAAAGATCTCAAGCTCGTTTGTTTGGTAGATTACATCAGCAGTAATCTGTCGGATCAATCGTATTGATTTGTGTCACTCCCTAACACCCTCCACATGCATACTTTCTACAGGTGGCGGTGCTCAGCTTCTCAATTAGCTGCTTGCGCTCTCAAAACGTATCAAAGAATAGGAGATTGATTTGAGGTTGAGTGTTTATGTTGTGAGGTGACCTCACAAGCTAAGTTGGCTGCAAATAAAAGCTTCTGCAGCGGTTACGCATGTCTCCCCCCAGGCCCGCTGTCTCTCCTGCGGACAACACACTGCTCGTTATCCCTCCACTGCCTTACCGTCAACACCACAAAAATCTCTGCTCTGTGTGTTCGGGTGCATGCGTGGGTATGTTCGTAGTATGTGTTGTTATGTGTGCGAGAAAGCATGTGTTTGTGTGTATATGGACATAATTGTGTGTATATATCTAACTGTGTTTTTGCAGGAGCTCGCACCAGCCACAATCACTTTTGATGGATATCTACTCTGGCTTTGGAGAGCTGTACGTTTTCCAGTGTGACTCATGGGGCTTGTGACGGATGTCTGTACCAATTTACTGCTACTGCCACTGCTGCTGCTCTTGTTCCCCACCCCAAGTGTGTGTGTGTGTGTGTGTGTGTGTGTGTGTGTGTGTGTGTGTGTG
>NW_022280176.1:15691-56649 GCF_004355925.1 Anarrhichthys ocellatus
GTGTGTGTGTGTGTGTGTGTGTGTGTGTGTGTGTGTGTGTGTGTGTGAGAGAGTGTGTGTGTGTCAGTCTATGAATAAGTGTCCTGTCCATTGGCTGGTTGTGGTTGTAGTTTCCAACTTCTGCTTATGGACTTTCCACTCTTTTCTTGAACAGCAGAAGAGGAGAGTTAAGGGAGAGTGGGGCTGTGAGAGTTCTTTAATGACACTGAATACAGACACACAAACGCAAAAACTGAAACGTGTAAAAATGAGTCAGCCAGGTGACTCACTCCCATCTTCTATTTTCTGTTGTCAGACTCACTTAGATGATTAATCCAAGCAAAGATATACTGTATGTGCTCTGAGCAGCATGTCGTCATGCTACACACCCTGTGGTACAGACAAAAGTGCATGCCATTCTCTTGTGAAGGTTACATCACTTCATTTGTTGATGTGAACAGACCAATGTATGGCGATAACAAGACACTTGCGGTTGAATCACCAGACAAGGCTGTGGCTCTGCAGATCACCCAGTTCAGGTGTCATGTGGGACTTGAACTTTTGAACTTGCAGAGCCCTGGAGTGATAGATTTATTTTACCTGCAACACCTTGCCTGGAAAAGTTGACTTGTATTGCCTTATTCATTTATCAGCTTGACAAACAGAGTGACTCAAAAGCTATTTCAACTCTTTCATATCCCCAGCCAAGATGTCAAGGTATCCGACAGGTAACAATAATCTGTGTTATGTATACTTCTACAACAGACATTAATTAAGATAACGTGTGAACTGTGATATTATGTGAGAAATACAGAAAATGGGTGATATGACACACAATTTCTGCACTGAAGGGGAAATTGATTACAGGATCTATAACACTCTAAAGGCATTACATATCTTTGAGCTGAAGTAGTTCTTTGGCTAAAAGGACTTATTTTATCCTTAATTACTTTGGTAGGTACCAGTCGAATCTAATCCAACCCAGTTGGGCTGAGAAAGGAGTGAGTAGCCTCATCTAGTCAAGTAAAAAAAATAAGAAGACATGTTTCAGATCCCCGACGCATTTTTAAGAACTGCATGACTAATTGCTGACTGCTTCAAACAATCAGAACCTCTTTGCAGGAGGACATCCCACCTGGGAATCGTTCAGAGATCATGGAAATACAGTTCAGTCTTTCAAACACAGCATATTCTCTTACATCCCTCCTTTACATCTGTCTTCTGCTATTAAACAGCATGAAAAGAATGAGGAAAATCATTTGTGAGTGACCTGACCACCCAGTCGGCTGCCAGGTTTCCCAGTTCATTCTCCCAGAAAAGAGATGCCAAATGCCAGTTGCTGACCCAGACATGAAGTCTTTTATTGAGGATCATCCCTGTGTGGAAGGACTTAACTCTATTCACTCTGTTTTCATCATCATCTGTCAGCTAAGGAGCCTAACACACGACTGTGATTCCTGTCTTCATCGCAGGCTATTCTGGGCTGAGGTTACCCAGGACACCATGTGGCTTCACCCGAATTTAGCTTCCCACAGTATGCCTGAGTTAAATCATCTGTGTTTGTTATGCAAATAATAAATATTCATTAATGGTTCTTCCACAGTTCCTCAGATTCTTCCTCATTATTTTGTGTCAGCTATGTAATCTCTAAAAGGATTTTACCCTTCTGGATTTCTAGAAATAATCCTGAGCTAATATTGACACGTGCTAAAGAAGTACGCCTGCGGTGGTAGAGCTGGACCGGAGGGCTGTGAAGAGGGTCATGGAGCCAAGGCCAAACCGCGAGGCTACACAGAGAGGAGAGGGCGGCCAGCGGAACAACGGTGCATCAAAGACACCGAGTTGAACCACCAGTCTCCGCTCCTCTCCGCCTCTCACACTCGGGCCCTATTTTCAGAAAGACCAACATGAGGGCAAACAGCAAAGCCTCCATTATTGTTGTTATCTTTTCCAAACAGCAATTTTCCGGGCCAAAACTAATTTAGGGACGCTAGTGTATGATTTGTATGCATGGACATACACGGGCACTTGCATGTGTGTTTTGTCAGGCAGCACACACCTTTTCATAGATTTCCATGTGTTTACCCATGTCGGTTTAGCTAACGGAGAGTCATATTTTGTCAGTTTTACTGTATCCAGTGGGACCAGAGCCCCCTAGCTGCTCTGCCTAGTGCTGTGGCTCAGCTAGGGATGGACTTGCCTGGGCATGGCCACTCTGGGCACTGATCCCATCCTCACATTGAGGTGATGAAGGAGGACTCTGTCCCCCACCCATGGCTACAGCGGTGAGGAGGCACCCAGGGGACACGCTGGCTGGCGTCTGAAGCCACATTCACACAGCTGACAAGAACAGGCTTGGCTGCTCTCAAGGTGATGGTGCCAGGGTGTCTTGCCCGCTGCTGCCCACGCCTACCTTGCTCAGCTGTGAAGTGCTCCACAAGCACTACAGTTTAACCAGGTCAGCATTTCCCAATTCTTCTGTTCATGTTAGAACTGACTGCATGTAGGTCTCTACAAATCTGAGTCCCACTTTTTTACATTGCTTTAGGAATGCAAGGCCACAGGTTACTATGTGGTTTAGATGAGATTTAGTGGAATGAAAGTGTTATCTAGTTTGTCCTTGTGATATGTACAATTGCACATTTAAGCCATATCGCGATATTGGCCCCCGCTGGAACCTGATAATGGTTTAAGGATTTGACTCTCTGGCACTCTGCACTTGCCCCCATCTTGTTGAAGAGAGGACATCTCTGTTCACTTGACTGCTCTCTTAAACACAGACTCTCAATCTCAAATTCAATCCTCTGAACGGGGTCACTCATTTGTTTTGATAACACAGCAGAAGGGTTTAACTTTGCCAGCCTGCCCAGGTGCTGATGAATAGGCAACTGCGACAATGGACCATCAACTGAATGGAGCATCAAAGCCGCCACTGATGATTTGATGATGATTGAGGGTCCCTGCATGAGGGTAGGGCCTCTCTGCTTCAGAGAGCTGTTTGTGAGCGAAAAGCACCATCATACAGGTTCACCCTGCCTTTGAGTTGAGTCTTTCGTTAAGTGCCATAGTGGTGCCGACGTCAGCTGCATCTCACCGATCACTGGGCAGCAGGGACAAAGGGTCCAGTTAACCAGGTGTATTGTCCTGATACTAATGGCAAACACAGGCGAGAGCTGAGTGGGGATTTTGGTTGAAATTTTTCTGGAGAACAGAAGAACCATAGATAAAAGCAAAAAGAAAATAAAGCTGCTTTCTTTTCCTTTTTTTCTTTCAGTCAGTGAACTAAACTCTCAATCCAGGCTGGACCCACATGACTACCTCAGCTTGCCACCTGTTTGTTGGGTAAGCAATGTTCAAGTTATCAAATCCGAGGGGGGATGAAGAGAGAAAAGAAATAAAAAAAGAATGGAAAAGCATTTAGTTTGAGCACGCCGGGCGCATACCAAGGCTCAGCTCGCAGATTCCAAAGACAAGCTGATGGAAGAGCGCCAGATCGCCTCACAGGGAGGGGAGGAGATATGAAAGAGAGGACAGAAGAAGATGGAGTAACAGGGGAAGAGAGTATGAGAGGGGGGTTGTTAGTTGGAGGCATTAAAGAGAAATTCTCGTTAATCAGGGACCTGCAGGATGCTGATGGACAAGGGACAGTGAGTGATGGAGGGAGATGGTGAGAGGGGTGGCAGGGGGTGACAAAGATAAAGAGGAGTAGCTTGAGGAACACTACAGCTGGAGTACCTCAACACCCCCCACCCTTCACCCCAATAACCCCTACCTGCCTTCTGTTTGCCCTCATACACCACCTGCAAAAAAAAAATGGCGCTGTCTCCTGGCTAAAACCCCAAAATGTAGTGACGGAAAGAAAAAGATGAATGCAGCAGGGATGCTCCGTGAATTGTTGACCTCGGCTGTTCACTGACAGAGAGGCTTTGACAGAGGACAGCAGCCAAGCTGGGCCCTGCAAGGATTAATAGTTCAGCGAGATGCAACGAGACAACCATGCCACAAGTGGTTTGTCATGTTCTCTCTACAGTTCCTCCCACCATATCTTTATCCCACACACACACACACACAACACAGACCCGACTCCAGGATCCCAGACTCCGACCAGACTCATGTGTGCTTGTGTAGAGAACAAGTGAGCCTCTTTGTTCAATGACACCAACATCCTTCACTCCAGAGGTAACTCACTGACAGACTGTTCAGTTGCTAGAAGAGAGATGGATGAAGACACTTTGTACCTTGAAGAGAGAGGGAGGGGAAATGGACTGATGTGACCAAGAGATAGTAGAAGAGGATATGTTATTATCAGTAAAGCAGTTAAAGAACAGAGATAACGGACGACATCAGAGAGGCAAGAAGAAAAGATTCAACATACATTTGGATTTGTTAAGTTCTGGCCAGAGCAACAGGAGCTGCATCCTCCTGAGACACAGCGGCATCACAGGCCAGATTACTGTCTCCACTGTCTCTCAGCTGCCCTGACAACCAATCCCCATCCAGGAAGCTTTGTAACCCAGGCCACGAGAGGGTGGGGCAGGGTCAGGGGTTGCGAGTTATAGGGCTGACAGACAAGAGAGATTGATGCCCGTTGACAAAACTTGAGCCCTATACTCGGTCTCAGCGGCAGCCCTGCCTGCTCCCCAGGGGCCAGGGTGTGTGTGGGGGGTGGGGATCAGAGATACAGATACAATCCCCCATCCCCTTCTCCTCCCCAGGGACACACAGTCTGACTGCCCCCAACTCAAATACACTTAAATGCTATGCCACTTTCCTGTTCTGTCTTGTTTGATCATGTCCTAAACTTTAAGAGGAAGCAGCGAAAGGCCTCAGTAAAAGGAGAGCTCTCACATATATTTTGTTTCATCCAGCCGCGAATTCCTGCGGGGGTGCATGTGGCATTACTGTATGCATGTGTCCATTAGCTCGAGGAGAGCATGCTGTTGCTGGGAGAAGGTAGGATGGAGCGAGTCTAGTTGGTGGATGTACTGTAGAGGTAAAGCAACGCAGCATTAACTGTCACAGATAGAGTTACATGGGGGACCAAAACAGGCTACTGACCTCACAAATGGCCTTTTGCAGATATTGTTACGCAAAGACAACTGTCTAAAACACAGGAAGTAGACAGATCATACTTTATTGTTTGTCATGACGTCAGGTTGTTGTAGCACTTCCTCTTGTAGAAAAGAATCTGCAAGGAAAGCAGAACATGGACCCCGGCTGTGTGAGTGGAGATCATTTACTACCTAATACTCTTGTTACATGAAGTCATTCATGAAGAACATGAGAGCGCTCTCTGGCTCTCTGCTCTCTGCTCTCTGCGGAGAGAATGTGAGATGCTGGATGTATACTGTTTGAAGATAAGAACAAAGTTGTGAACACGGTGAAGATCTGAATGGACGCCAATGAAGAGTCTTCGCGTCTGGCTATGCAGTCACAAAGAAAACCAGTATTATGCAACTCAGGTTTGATTTGCAGAAACTGATAATCAGTATACACAAGAAAGAATTTCCCTCAGATATTTGATTTCCTCATTCCCCATTAAATACTGTCATGATTTAGCAACAAAACGAAGCTGTCATCAAATATTTATATCCCGTCACGGTCGTGCCTTCAGGCGGCATTGTTAATGTCTCTCTCCGCTGATATGCAGCAGCACTATATTCTTTAAACAAATCATTCCACACTTCTCTGCTGAAAAGTGCAGTTATCATATAAGTTTGTTTAAAACTTTTGTATATGACCAAAGTTATATAAAACATATAGAAAAGTTACACTGTTAGATTCAATCGGTATAAAAGTGACCATATTAATATAAGACAAAACATGTAAACATTGTAACTTATATTCATATACGAAGCACATCATTTTACATTCATGATATTATGATTATTGTTTATTTTGTATGGGTTGATTCATATTGATACAATGTGTCAACAAAAACACATTGTCCCTTTCAATGCAGTTTTAATCTTGAAACGGAGCGCAATCAGGCAGATAAATGCAGGTTTTCATGTTCAAAGATGTATTTACAACAAATTAAACCACATTAGCCTTAAAGTGATAAAAAATGTAATACATGAATGAAGCTGCAGGTACATCAGAACAAATAGAAACGTTATAAAAAGCATATTAAAGCTAAAAGTACATGTGGTATAATGCAATACGTTATTTAAAAAGTGAATATGGAACAAGGATTATGAAATATGCAACAATATGGGGTATGAGACATGAAGGACATTATGTGAAAATGGGCATCATAAACAATAGTTGGGCTTAAACGTGTAGTGGATCAGTTGATCATTTAATTTAAGTTAATTGACTGATCATTTGTGTCATTTTTTAAGCAAAAACAAACATTCCCATGTTCAAGCTCCTCAATTATCAACAGTTCTACAGTTACAAAATACATGTGCTTGAGTCTCTGTGTGCTTAGATGTTTGTAAAGGTAGTTATGGCAACGAATACAAAATCGTATATCTGATTTACCAAGAACATCACGTTGATTGTAGCGTTGTCAGGTTTGAACTAGCCGACCTCCCTCCATCTCTGACTGCGCTTGCTCTATCAGAAGAACACGGCGAGGATTAGGTGTAAACAGAGAATCGCTGGATGTTTGAAGCCAACCGTGAGGTCAAGTTTACGGCCCCGTCCACTTCCAAACCTGTTTCCTCCATTGATTGGGAATGTTTAACACATTAGTGAGAGGTCAAGGAGGGGGTCAAGTCAGACAGGGGCTAGTGGGCTTCCATCCAGCAGTCTGGCTTATGATACTGTCCAGAGCCTGACCACAGACACAGAACCTGTTGAGAAGGATTTAGTTGATCTTACGGGTAAAGAGGGAGAACATGCTTGTGATTAATTGAGGGTTGAGGTTTTGAAGAACAAGCAGATGAAGAAAACAACAAGAAGCTTCTTGAATTTCCAGAATTTCATTTTTTCTATCCACTGACCCACCAAACACCTATTTATACCTACATGTTAACATCCTCAGTCCACCATTAACCTGCCCATGATCAACTCCTCTGTAATTTGAATCATCAGCCTGGTCTCAGATCAGCAGAACACTCACATGAAGCTTTCATCTCCAGACTGAGGACTAGTTCAGGGTCTTTCCCTGTGACCCGCGCCTTGCCTTGGTTTAGCCTGGGGCACAAAGACATCCCTTTCATGAATGACAGGGCTGGACCTCCCCTGCCTCCCCATTTGACCCCCTTGTTGGCCTAATTGTGTGTAATGCCAGGGCCATGCCCCACCCAATCCCAGAAGGCCCACGGGCTACAGAGGCCAATTATTTCCTTATTGTTGACACAGACAACCTCCCTCCCACATAACTTCTGTCCTCGCTTGTACTCCCGTGTCTCTCTGTGTCCCTCTCTTCCCATCTTTTTCAGGACCACCTAGGTGTTTGCAGGGCCTAATGCACACAAGGGCCCGGTTTTTTTTATTTTTCATGAGCTATGTTGGCAGGATCCTCTCTGTTCTGCTCACGCTCTCTGCATACCAGCAGAGAGAGCCATTAACAATGCCGCCTGAAGGCACGACTGTGACGGGAGGGTGTGGAGGGGTTAAAGGCCACCTGCTGTAGAGCCAAAGTCATTTGTTTACTTCTTGACGCAGAAGAGTTAAACAGAAAATAATTATTATTATATGAATTATTATTATTATTATTATTAATATAATTAATAATAACTATTAATATTAGCTTTAACCAGCATTACAGACAAACTACATTTAGTGAATGAAAGTTTGGCATAACCACCAAACAAAGACACCCATAACGTCGACAAAGAGACGTAAAACAACCACCTCAACATCTCTTCCATGGCTGTAGGCTATTTGGAGTTAGAAATAGCAGCTACTGTATTATTGATATTACTTCATATTCAAAAGTTTCTGAAGACAGTCTAAGCGAAAAAACAAAACAAGTCCTGCTTCGACAAAACATCACCGTACGTTATATAAACAGTGTGGAGTCAAGGACAGCAAACTGTAAATTGTAATCCTTTTTCATCTTGAGCCCTGCATGGATGCCAGCCAAAGTGTGGGGAGAAGACAGGACTGTGAGTAACAGTATTTGTGTGTGAGTGAGTTAATGATCTGCACCTTTCTACAAGTTGTCAGGTATGACACTGGCGAAGGGACAGAAACGAAAAAGAACTTCAGGATCGCACTTTGATGAGAATGAGGCCGCTTGCCAAGTGCCGAAGGCCGAGAGGGAGTGTTCAACTGTGTTTGAGTGAGTGTCTACACAGAATGTGTAATTGTGAATGCACAGCCCTATATATATATATATCTGTTAAAAACTTCCCTCCCAGGTAAGCAGCAGCAAGGCCCCACCTATACAGTTAACAGCTGTGATCCTACCTCAGTCCTCTCCCTCCTCACCGTGTCTTCTCTCTCCTGTAAGGTTTTGTGGCCGAGCTGGATGGTATTCGGAGCACAGTGCGTCCTAATAAAGCTGCCTTTATGTGAAGCCACTCTGGTTTTGACCCGTTACTACCTCTGCTGTCAGACCGAGATGGAGTATGTGTGTGTGTGTGTGTGTGTGTGTGTGTGTGAGTTTGGCATACGGTGTGGTATATCTGATTTGATCTCTCTCTGTTCTCCAGCCTGAAATGTTCGCTCCACTTCTCACTGTTCACACAATATCCCTTATGTGACAGTTATTGTTCTACTGGGATACAAGTCCCACCAGGTGTGTGTGAAGTGTGTGACACACTGATGATTTAGCACCGCAGGTCTGTGCTTTTTAACGAGTTCGAGGAGCCTGAGCAGACGGATGGATAAGTTGGACCCATGGGAGCCATACAGGCTCCTAGAGAGAGGTCCTGACTCCACCCCAGAGACAGTGCTGCGACCGGGGTGTCGGCCCAGGCTGGTGTGAGCTGAGGCTGGTCTGTGGTGTGACGAATGGGACACCTGAGCCAAACTGTAACACCACCAGCGTGGTGGGTCCCCCTAATCACTCTGGCTGCCCAACTTCCAGCATCAAGTTTCAGATTCCAGGGGCTGTGATGGTGGAGCTCCTTCCCAGTGGGGCTGAGGTGTCTGGTTTTCTTTAACAACAAACATTTACTGACACTCCTGCACATACCACTCAATGCCCTTCATTGCTCATACACCAACCCCAAAACACAAAGATGAACAAATTAACACCTGCTTTAGCTCAAGCAAACAACACATGCACCTCCCACCACCCAAAGCTCCTGAGCCTTGTAGCTGTAACAGTGATGGAGTTACAGGGCCAACCACAGCCAACCTGGGTCTCAGATTGGATCGCCACCACAGTTTACAAGGCTCAGTCTCACCCAGCAGATGGTAGACAACTGGAATTTTGGGAAATATGATCACTTGTATGCTAGATGATGCCCCTCTAATAAATTGGAATATATGGAGAGAATATACCAGCTGTTCCTCTCAATTAAAATCTCTTGCCATAAAAAGCCCCTGTGCAACTTTTAGGAAGTAGTGTTATTTGTCCCTTACATACACAGCGTTCTCATAATCAGATAAACCTTGGCAGAAAATGAAAGGGCCAGTGAATAAACACTCCTCTAAATTTGTCATTGACATTTAAAGTTGGCCTATTTTGTGGTTTGAACGGGGGTTTCGGATATACAGTAGAGGGGAAGAATTTGATGCTTGGTAATACAGTGCTGTGTTGACATGGCAAACTATCAGTTTACCATGTTAATTGAACATCTAATAGCTTGCACAGAGCAGATGGCCTGAGGTGAAACATGTCTCTCTTGCCCCCCTCTCTTTGGGTTTTATTTCTGGATCAGCTGGAGGAGGTGGGGTTAGAAGGAGGCAGAGGACGTTCTCTGTCCCCAGGACTAAAGCCTCCCTGTTTGGACACATGAGACCCACTCCTCCCCTCATCTTTGCCGACATCCACCACGTCCAAATTTAGGTGAGGGGAAAACTATGCAGGGAGATATTTCAGTAAACTGTGTGTCAATAGCGATCTGTGCTAAACCAAACTCCATTTGCACTTGTTTCTCTCCTTAATCGCTCATCTAAACAAGCTTGAGGGTTGGTGGGAAAGGAGGAAGAAGAGCAAGGGGGCGGGAGGTGGAAAGGTGAGGAGGCAAGAAAGGGGGAGTGGATGGGGGTTTGCCAAAATTAAATGCATGAATGCCGTCTTTGACTGACTGGCATCTTTGATGTGAACTATAATTGCAGGCCTCCTGTCCAGCAGTGGAGCCTGTGGCAAGCCAGGTCCTGGCCAAGCTGAGATGTCTGGCTGTAGCACTGAGGAAACGTCATGGCTTAACAATAAACAAAGTCAAGAGGCCTAAGATCAGCGTGATACATGCTTTGGTGGCAACGGAGTGGAACCACATAAGTCAGAAAATCACAAAATCAGTTATTGCTTCATTCATTCGTCGGAATTCTGAGAAATGCGGCTGTTAAGTCCACGTTCACATTGGGTGCACCGCTGAGAAATCCCCCCCTGACTAAGAGATGACGGCATGTATAACGAGGTAAGTATCAAAGCATTATGAGGGCTGAAGAGGATCCTCACAAAGCTCCTTTCACAGCAGCACATATCCAGCCATTAGGTAACACTAAGTCCTCAACCCTCAGAACAGCGCTACCTGTGTGTACTGTACTCTAGTGCGTTCTTGGAGAGCAGCAAACGTGTAAGCATGTGTTTGTGTGTTCATGTACGTGTACATGGGTACATATGCAACAGGACGGGGGGGGGGTCTTGGGACATGAGAGTCGGATGTGGTCGGGTAAAACTCTTTCTGACCACAGATATGTTTTTTCCACCGGGGTGAAGGGGGACAGGGTTACATAGGCTGAGATTAATACACAGCTCCTTGATGTCTTATTTGGAAAATAAACCCTCCCAACCCAGAGATTATTAGACTGAACTCCCAGAAGAATACGTTACACAATGCACCTTTCAGCTGCTCTTTTTAAACTTTTTTTTTTTGCCAGGGGTGTGTTGTCTGGGCTTTTTTATAATGTTCCACCACGGCCCTTAAAAAAAAGGGGGAAAACCCAGCTTGCTTTTGCCTAACAATAACCCTCGGTGTGTGTAACTTTGTACTACTTTTTAAAAACTGGAAAAGTAAATGGAGGAGGGATCAATTAGGTGTTGCGGGGAGCAGAACTGTACTTGTCGGGGCAGAGCTTAAAATGACTCCTATAGGCGTTTCTTGTCTTTTATGGCATTTTTCTAATGATGAGGATACTCGACAGCTCAGCTAGTGTGACGAGAAGATGGAGAGGCTGATCACCTTGAAGCAGCTATTTGATGTTTTCCTGAATTCAGGCATCGTGCCAATCACACATTCCAGGTCCTGCAGATGCAATCTGACTTTGTATTTTGACAGATTTTCTCCATACAGACCAAATGAGTCCCAATTTATGAAGCACATCTTCCACAGGTTTGTCATTCCTGAACCCTCAACTTAACGTTACAACTGTCTTTGTTGGTCATTCAATCAATACTCTCTCTGCAGATTCCCTCTTTGCATGCAAATGCTGCTGATTGGAGGAATCCAGGCCCAGGTGGGCGTTTGGTGAGTGAATCTGGCAACCATCTAAAGGCTAACAGCTCCCACCACCACCAACACCACCACCACTCGCACACATAGCCCCTTAGACCCAGGCATGGGTCCTGAGTCTGGCCCTCTCTCGGCTGCTGGTCTGAACCCCAGAGTTGTTCTGCTGTTTGATCCTACAGCTTTTCTCTCACATTTAGGTGCCTCACTCAAAACACACACATGCACTAATGGTTTAACATTATTGCACACATGCACATGAACATAGTGTGCATTCATGTTGGGAATTCACTCACACCACATGGAATCTTGCCTGTATGCTGCACTAAAGTTGTCGAAAACATTGACTTTGAACTTGATTTGTACACCGTAACCGATGACTTAAACGCAGCGTTTGGTGTTAACACGGCATTAGAGTTATTTGTGTGCCACCACACACTCTCCTCTCAGTAAGGGCAGCAAGAAAATATGATGTGATGTGAAATCATCTGCTACAAGGCATTTTAAAGAAGCTGGTCATCCAGTAGCAGCACTTGCACACTGCATCATCCAACAGATTACAGAAGCTCAAATAGGTGGTGACGTTCATCAAAAACGGCTTAGATTGGAGTCTAGATGGGAACACTACATCCAGAGAATCTCAATGAGGAATCGTCTTTAACTTGTTTTCTGTTGTCCATCTAGTGATTAACGTTGTTGCCTTTAGTTTTTTGTTGTGTACATGAGTAGAGTTCAAGACACATCAGCTACATCCAGATAGCTTGCTTCTCTTGATTGGTTATTGCTGTTAGTCAGACTATTCATGTCTCTAGAACTACATGGTCTGTAGCTTGTGCTGACACTTTGGCTCATGGAATAAATTTATTATTTTTTTTTCGTTTTGAGAAACTCTTCTACTTTTTCTGTCAGCGTGCCTGCATTTTGTTGTTAAATGGGACTGTTGATTTTGGCTACACACACCTGACACTGACCTGAAAAGACCGGATTCAAGAGTATACGAACCATTTCACAACTCTTTGAAGCTACAGTATTACACATCGAAAAGTCAGTGGAAAACATCTGCAAATTGCAGTGCATGGTATGAAACTTTGTCAAAAGTAAGAATAAGAACATCAGACTAGAAATACACAAACACTGAAGATCCATGGTGGTGCTGCATGCATGGACAGAAACATGCACTCACATACGCTGCAGACATAAATATACCCGATGTGCTCTGCACTCTTCCATTTTTCACACCTTCTTCTGGGAAAACCACATTCTGTTGGTGTCGACAGGGTTGGGTGAAGTTAAGGATTACTGAGGTGCTCTGTAAGCAGAACAAAAAGCAGTGAATGCCCCTTCTCACCTCCTCCCCTCCCCTTATCATAGAACCAGGCTCACCTTCCCACTCCCGCCAGCCGACACAGATGGACGGGCTGAAATTACAGCAGTGCAGGCTCCAAATCTCCATTCTCCACACATGCCAGGCAGAGGGGAGGAAAGAATAACAGGCTTTACTGCCTCTAGCCTGCGTTATTCTCTGCCCAGGCCTATGGCTCAGCCCCACCAACAGATAATTGTTACAGCTCCAAAAGACATGGGGTATGGGAGGCAAATGCAGGGGGGGGGCATGTAACCATTTGCTGAAAGAAATCCAGCAGGGCAAAAGTGGGAGTCTGAGAAACGTTGAAATGTTGTGGAATAAATTGGAGCATGAAAAACTAATGATCGTTGTGGATGTTTAGTTTATTAAAAAGATAAGAAGAACTCTGAGAAAACTGATTATTATTAGAAAAAGAAGGACGAAGAGAGACAGCCGCAGAGAAAGACCCAATAAAAGTAAGATATGAGAGACAGCAGAGGAGATATGGACTAGAAATACAGGCTGACTAACATATCAAACACAGGAGAAAAAAAAGCAGAAAATGATGACAGAAGACAGACCTGGATCGTATCCAAGTCAAATGAAAAACACACACTTAAGCTGCATGCTGATCCCACACATCTAGTGCGTCTCTCTTGGTCTCTTTCATCTGCAGCTCTGAAGCAACAGCCAGCACACGTGAAAATTGTTCAGGTAATCAAAGTGTGGAGGGGTAGTTCCCCAAGTCATCCTCAGCCCCACAGACAGCGTGCGGACAGACGTAGAGCCTGCATGTGCGGAGCGAAGATGTCATACCTGGATGGAAAGTGAGTGGAGACAGGATGAAAAGAAAATTACAAAAAAAGTGAGGCAAAGGACCCATGACAGCCGAACTTATTGGGTTCGGAAAGCTCGTTGTTTATTCAAGATTAATGAGCACATCCATGTGTCCCGATATAGATGAAAACTAGTAGAAGAAGACAAGAATAAATCTCATCGTACAGTAAATGAGGGGCTCTAACCTAAAAAACATTATGAGTATATATGAGTATAACTCATAATAATGCATTTAAACATTTAACCATGATACCGCTCAAATGCTGACATGACATGCTGTGCCGCAACTGCTTTAAGTGTAGCTAATCCATTTTCACTTTCACTTTTTTGCAGATATTACACACTTGTTCATCAAATCTTAGGTGTGAGTCCAAGATGCTTCATAAGTAGTTGACATTGTTAAACTCACTGATGACCTCATTCTTTATTTTTACCATGACTCTTTCATTTTTGTGTCAAAAAAAATTGAAAGCTGTTTTTTCTTTATATTCAGTGTTAAGTAAGGAGTCAAGCTATTGTCATACATTATATAAGGATTCAGTGAGCTGGTCAGAGGCCTTCCTTGATGTTCTGGCAGATGTATGAATGAACCGTGTCATCGGCATACATCTGGCAAGTAGGTTCTTGATATAGATATAGCAATGGACCTAGAACTGACCCCTGGACTATACATGTTAACAGCACATGGGGGGACTTTTCCCCATTGACTCTCACACATTGTACCCTGAGGTACGAGTCATTAGGGATGCATCATTTATAAGTATCATCGTACCGCTGTGGTTGGTTGAGGTGGAGCGAATTCTAACTACTTATGTTGGCTGGTTTAATGTGTAACAGTCCATCATATTTTGTGAGCTTATCATATATTTTGTATGTAAAATCTATATTTGCAAAGTAACTATAGTAACTGTAAAGTAAATATATTTAAAAGTATATTTAGTGGAGTTATATATATTGTAATATAACAATGTTTACCCTCTTGATTGTAGTGGTGCATGAAATGGAAATAAACAAGTAGTACTTCAGTACCTAAAATTTGTACTTAAGTATTTGCGTAGATGTACTTAGTTACATTCCTCGACTGGAAATTCTTGATAACTTTTCTAAATATTTTAGCGTCTACTCGCAGTAAGGCAGGGCACCTTTTAGCCTACCATGTGTGCTGTCATCCCAAAACGACATCAATCTCATTTTTGAAGTATGATGCACTACCTGCAGTCATCTCTAACAGGCTTATGTAGCGTCTACAGCAGCACTTTTGTACTTGTGTGATGACGGAGACGGAGAGAGAGAGAGACAGTAACCACGAGTGGAGAGGTGGCTCAAGGCTGTGTAGCGTGAGTCCACAGATGTGTTTTGCTGATGTTATCTCGACAGCTGTAAACAATTCTTCCTCGGAACAGACTGGCTGAGACACTGCGACAGGCTGATTGTGAACAAAAACATACGACAACCCTAAAAAAAACCTGACAGACGCACATTCTCCCCATCTGCCTTTCATACTTTGTTGATTTTGTCACTATTTTGTTACTTTTTTTCATCGGCCCTCTATTTTCACTCTCTTTCCTTCATCCCCCTTTTCTTACTTTGTTACACACTCCTTGTATCTGCTGTGGATTTTATCGCACCTATCACATTCCCTCTTCTTCTTGTCTTTCTCCTTTTCTTCAGCTTGTCTTTCTGTGTTGGTCACGGCTCACTGCCACTCAATCTCACGCACTCCCATCATACCTATGTCCCCGCTGTAATGTTTTGTTGAAAAGATACCAGCTTCAGCTCGGTTTCATCTTTTCTAAATGTTAGCAAAAACCGGCAAACATAACCGCAGCCTAATACACAACATACGTACACTCGGCTGTGAATAGCTTTTCTTTTTTGGAATGATCTCCTAAAATTTTGGAGTCCGGAGTCTTCAACTAAGAGTCTGTTTATTTTGGTTGCAAGGCTAGTAGGTGCATTGGAAACTGTCATACACAATTGCGCATCCACAGCAGTCTCATGGCTCGCTGCAGCCAGAATGGGAATGCATTGCGGGAGCTCTTCCAATACTATCCATCAAACCAGACCCCAAAAGTTTGGTTTTGTGAGCCTTGTGCTTCTTGGACGACTTTTTGTTTCCAAAAAGTCACAAGACTCACTTTTCTACGTCTAATTTGACGATTTATTGTTAGACGATCTTCCAAACACACACATAAGGGACAAACACGTCTCTTCTATTGGCTGAGCCCTTCAATGTTATTGTCTGTTAGCAGACGACTTAACAACACATCTCCACGGGTTTGCCATCTGAATTCAATCAGTGATTCAGACACAATTGATATTTCCTCCCAAGAAGTTTTAATGAGTAATTTATGGAAACATCCTCTTGAACCTTGCGTCTCTGTGTGTGCACACCCATCTGTACAGTGTATGTGTGCTTGCAATTGATAGGTGTTGACTAATATCTTGGAGCGGATTAGGATGCGTAAGCAGGTTTTTTTCACAGTAATGACATTCCTCAGTGTGTCTGCTTTCCTCCTGTGTCTTATAGTTTTGCTGAAAGCAGGTCAATATCTTTGCCTCAGCAGGCCTCAGTTTTTTCCACTTCCTTTCCTTTCAAACTGGAGCAATGAGTTTCAAACATGAAGGACAGGAAAGACTCCGGAATATTGCGTGAATTTGTCGTTCAGAAAAGGAGGAAGAAAACACTTATTTGGGCATGTGGAAAAACATTGACTGCAGTGTGGTGGATCTATTATATTCATGAGAGTGGAAGTTGAACCAATATTGGGTTTTGTTACAGAACAGTAGTTCCTGACTGGGACCATTTTCAATAATCACAACACATAGAAGTGGTGTAAGGTTTGAAGGAGCATAAGGCAAAGCAACAAAGAACAAATGAGGGAGACGGAGAATATCATGCAATGTGACTGGTAAAGTGATAAAAGAAGGGAGTGTGGGAGGAAGCAGGGGCATGAGAAGAGAAGAGAAGAGAGGAGGGTGTGTGTATGGTTGTTCTGCTTGCAGATGTTGTAGACGGTAATGCTATACCTCCTCTGTGTTTTGACATTTGAAGACTAATGGAATAGCTTCATACCATCAAAAAGCCAGACGATTATTAGACCTCTTTTCTAGACATAAATAAACGGCGAAGAGCCATCATTTTACCACGATGACACTGGTGCCTTTGTACCTGATATCCCTGGATATTTATTAAGATTATTACCACAATATTTTAATAATTGGTTCATTTTTTTGTTACTCGATTGCATCCTCATGTGGTACAACAATAAGAAAAACAACTTTGTGGTGCAGCATGAGAGGAAAATCTTCAGTCTTTGGTCCAAATAAGAGACAGACAGATGGACAGAGGAAACGCTGTCTGCATAATTTGGATGAGTAAACTGAAGGGGGATGGAAGGAGAGGGCTGGAAGTTTGTGGGATGGGAATTAGAAAAACATATCCAACCATACACATCATCAACAATGTGTTCTGCTCTAAGTGTGACCTTAAGAAGGAGTCTCGCCACTCAAACGCAGACTGGCCAATCACAGCGTAGCATCAGCCAGGGTCCAACAAAATGTAGGTAATATTCATGCAGGGAGTGCAGTGAGCTCCATGGTGGCTTTCACAGCTTGACGGAGGTGGGGCCTAGCAAGTGTCAAATGTGAAAATGTCACATCAGCAGAAAATTGTTTGCTCATGAAGAACAACATCACTCCCATCTCTATTGTAAGAGAGGTTCCCAGTGCCTCTAAGTTAATGGTTTTGTGAGCATTTTCTAATCTGCGACCTCTTTGGTTACAGTGCTGTTAGGTCTAGGTGCAAAAACGACGTGAGTTGAGGAAAAGATCGTGGTTTGGGTTATAAAACTATGTGGTGAGAAAACAACCCCCAAAAGACATGTTTATGTTCAAGTGGCAAACCCTTCCAGCCGCCGAAGTAGGGAGCAAAGGAGGAAGTCAAATGACATTATTATTGAGCGACAAAGTCTGCACAGGGATGAGATCAGGTCACAAAGCTGTCATTTTAACCCAAAGCATGATGTTCCATTAAACCGAACCAAAAACCACCAGAAGCAAGCGTAAACGTTTTTTTGCCGTTTCCTTACAGCTTCTCTTATGCACTACTTCAAATGGGCATGAAAATATGTGAATGGAAACACAGCTAATGTCATGCTTTTTCCAATAATGCTCTTAGCAGACGAGAGTTGCAATTCACACGGCTCTTTGTCAGGTAAACGTGAAAATAGGTGTTTTGTAAGTTTGAACCAAAATACAGCTTTTAAAAAAATGAATTGGTGTCATTTTCTTTTCCATTTGTGGTGTTCATCTTTACATAATATTTTGAGGGGTTATTTGAGGTTGACTAACTGTCTGTTGTTCATAAAGCTGTTGGTATTGGACAGCATCACGCTCCCAGTCTCCCCCACTTTGTAGCACACAAAGATGTTGTTTTGTGCTCCTCCTTAAATGGGCTGTAACACCTTAACACTATCCACGAGCCAGGTGGCTACAATCTTTCCGTCAAGTGTGATATCATTGATCTAGAGCTGATAATATGGTTGCTGTGGTCGTTGCCTGACGACGTCTCTGTTGTGGCCATGTTTAGGAGATAAACCAGGTATTATCTTGTTTGTATAGTCTTTGGGATAGGTGATAGAGTGTGACTTCATGTTCAAGCTGTCTTGTTATTTCGGGGTTTCGTTACAACGTATACCCAGCCATTACATTGCTACTTTCTTAACTCAGCTGCTCTACGTAAGGATAATGTCAAGAATGGTTTAGCTTCATGAAATTTCATTTAACAGATTGTTTATTTTACTCAGCTCCCAATCCTATTGCCATAGTAGTGTGGACTCTTCCTGGGATCATGGGCTGAACTTTAAACGTCAGAATAGAAAGGTCTATCCTCAGATTTACCTCTCAATTAACCTCCACACTTTCCAACCTTTTTCCCTCTTTCCGTGTGACCTTCTCACCCCTTTCTCTGTTTTTATATCCCTGCCCCCATCTTCCAAACACAGGAAACCTGTGCTGGAAAGCCCAGCTTGTGTGTCACTCCGCTTTAAAGTGAGAGTATCAAGCAGGAAAATAAATACGGGATGGAGAAAGTAGCAGGAGAACAAAGTAAAACAAAATTGCCGTGGCTGCATAGCCGGGTTCTGGCTGATGTCCATGTTGATAGAGAGGCTTAGGCCTAGGCTGGCGTTTCAAAAAAGCCGCCTCTGATGCTATCACATGCTATCGCTGCGCTATTAGACTGCCAGGGTTAAGATTGTTGCTTTGATTATGCTGCAAAGGGTGTAAGGCAGCACTCTTGTATTTCCTATTCCTCTCTGAGGAACCGTTAGGAACGCCCAAAAAGATTAGCGTGAGCCCACCAAGGTAACGACTGTGTGTTTGATGCAGCCAACCCAGGCATCCCTATATGTGTACGTCGCTTGCTGATCCCTCAACTGACTAATCCTGCAAACCTGACACAATAAGTAGTCTGACAGAGACACACTTAACCACTGGACTCTGTAACTGTGTACCTTCATTGCCAGCCTACAAGGAGGGCACCAACAGATGATCAAAAAGCACGGGCAGGATAATAATAATGTTTTAAAATCTTCTCTCACAAGTGGTGCATTGTAGGATGCAAGCTGTCAAACGTTGGAGCTGATTACATGAAGGTGTACATCACTCCTTTAATCACACATCAAAGGCTCATCACTGACATAGCGACAGGCTGGCCCGTCCCATCTTGTACACTACAAAGAGGCGGAAAAACCTCTCACTTTGTCTCTACACATAAACCGACACACGCAGACAACTTAAGTGGCTCATATCAACAGCGCAAATATCCTTCAAGGTTAAACTGATATCAGTACGAACAACTTAAAAAGCCACACATAGGTGGGCAAGTGTCTAGATGAAAGTGGAGATTTCCCAACAAGTCTTAACGGCTTTGTTCTAGAAAGATCCTAAGTGGAGATTTATTTGGAGGAATGTGGGAAATCACACCCTGCATATTAAGCAGCCTGGCAAGGCGAAAATACGATACAGAGGACATATATGTTTAGGTGGTGGGGGCGTTAAACATTCCTATAAAGTTGCTGTGGGGACAGGCGAGGCTGTGTTCCACGACCGTGTCCACATGTTGACAGCTTTACGCCTGTGGTCCTGTACTTTTAAACGGCTGCCTTGGATAAACCCAAAAGCCGTCGACACTCACCGCTTGCTGTATAAACTGAGAGAAAATCTGGCTTGGACTGAAACTCAATTATGAACACTTTCGGAGAAGGATGAATACTGAAGATGAGAATAGGAAGATCAACTTTTGTTTGAATAAGGCCAATAAATGTCGACATGTCTCCACCCTAAACAGGTGCTCCATCTAAAATCCAAACAACAGCCTCAGAGAGCAGACTTCAGATGGTCACGCTGGTGGAGTTCGTCGACCTATGAACCTTCCTACCCCTGTTAAAAAATGCACACAGCTTGTCTTTCCTCAGTCCACCTCTCAGCTCTTAATCACAGAGGAGGAAACATGTTGGTTTGGAGTTCACAGAAAAATGTCTCATGGAGTTTATAAGGTTAAAGGGTCAAGTCACCCAAATTACATTGAAACATCTTTTCTCACTTACCACTAGTGGTATGAAGCCATGCAGGTAGTTTTGTTTTGTTTGCCCAGCTTTTGAGCTGTTTGCTCTCTCAGGATATCTATTGGATGTACTCTCTATTAAAAACAATTGAAAACTGTTGATAGTGTGTTCTACGTAACAGGGCTGTGTTCCTGGAGAGGAGGTTGCTGTTATTCTCCCCCCAATGAACTTTTGTGTTGATAGGCTTATCCACGTGGCCCAGAAGATGAATCCTGATGATTGACCTGGTCCCTAAATTTTTCATTTTGCACTCATCAGCTCAAAATTCCAGTTTTTCCGATACTTGAATCAAATGAATGCGAAGCTAATTAACAGTGTTGTTAGGTGCTAATCAACACATGTCGCTAACATGCTAATCTAAGATGTGTAACACGTTAAACATTAGACCTGCTCAACATCTGTATGCTAGCATTGTCATTGTGTGCATGTTAGCATGCTGACATTAGCATTTAGCTCAGAGCAATGCTGTACCTCAGTAGCCTACAGCCTGTAGTCTCAATGTTGTGAGCACCACAAACCAAATGTCTAGTTACTTCCACTACAAAACAAACTATCTACATGGCTAGATAACACCACCGGTGCGGGAAATGGAGCAGTATTTGAATGAAATGTTTATCCCTTCTTATGTTTCTAATCACTCGTTACTGTCAACCCTAAAAAATACAGCATAGGCTATACAGCACCTAGGCTGTGCCTTTAGAATCACTGTGTTGTAATGTAGATAGAAAGGACCGTACAAGATGTTGGTACTAGTTTATTACTGCATAAACGCGTAAATACACTACAGGTGTGCACAGGAGGCTGACCATCACATGTTTCCACACAGGAGCCTTTTAAGGGGGTCTGTTTCCCAACAGCTTTCTGTTGCACACAGTCCTCAACCAACCTTTCCACCCCAGCTCCGGCTTTGATGACAGTATTAAGTGTTTCTAAGTGTAGCTCTCAAAGGTGTCGCTCTCTGTTTGCTTTGATCTTGTTGATATGCAGCAATAGTGGAGGCATTCTGCACCCCACAGGTGTTAATTTTATACATGTGAAGTAGTCCCTTTTAAACCTGATCAATGTCATAAAGTATGGATTGAAAAGCAAGCATGCACAAACCAAAGACAAATATACAAGTGTGCTGAGTCTATGTTTTTCCATGGGCCAGCTGACAAACTAATATACATTTGGTGTATATGTGCAGGCTACTTTTAGACTAAGAAGAAAAACATTCCCAAGGTCCTCCTTTATGGTGTGAATGATATTTAGTGGACTACTGACACCGTTGTTTTTGATGAGGCAAGAGCTCACGTGAGACGTGCCTGAATTAGCTTAAACCAGGCAAACAAATTGTCAGTTTCAACACTGTTTTCTCTCCCTCCCTCGGATCTTTTCACCGGAGCTTCTTGAAGCAGGAGAGCTGCACAGTGAGTGGATTTCAAAAGCGTCAGTCTGATGAGGCTCTTTATATGAAAGAAATAGTTCCAGTGTTCAATGAGCACTTCTCAGAACACCCTCTCTTGACTTCCCTCTCCATTTTGTGATAATGGTACATTCTGTCCTTACTACCCAGAAGTGGTTCATTCCTCTTCAGTTGGATGAAGGTAAAAAAAAAAGATCCTAAACAAATAAAGCCATAACTCGGTAATGGTAATAAAATGACAAGTTAGAAAAAGGATGATAAAGAAAATTCTGAACGAATCTGTGTGCCCATATCTGAATTAACATTTTTATAACAATAACAAATATTAACATTGTGTCACAAATGTGTTATGTACTTATGAAACAATATGTCGGTTTTTTATTATTATTATCATTCACTGCCTTTCTGTAATGCTACCATGTGAGAAGAATGCGTTTCCTTTTATTTTGAGAACAATGCTCTGGTTGCATGATGTACTGGTATCAGTGCAGTGTTTAGATATTTGAGTATAAATAGCGTGAAAAGAGGAGTTGTGCCAGACAGGAATGTCCCCCTCAAGGGCATCTGTTGGACGATGCCCAGCATGCCCTGATGGGTGTTAAAATTGTCTGGAGAGCAGCCAAAAGCAGGAGGGAAAAAAGAGGGACTGAAAGAGAGAAATGGAGTGAGGGAAATTCCTCCAAGGAGACCCCTGTTCATTTCTTCTCCCTGCTCTATTTACGAGCAAAAGAAAACAAGACAAAGAGAGGACGAAATGATTGACGGATCTATGAGGCAACAGGTTGGTATCGAAATAACGTAGCTCAAAAGAGAGGGCATGAAAATTGAAATACGACAAGAAAAGGAAAAATGGGAGATTGTGAGGCCCTCAGAGGATATGAGGGAGGAAACAAGAAGACAAGATATGTGATTGGCTGGAAGTAAAGAGGCAGAAGGGCACAGAAGAGGCGAGAGAAACAGAAGATGGAGAAGTTATTTCACACTTCTCCTCAGCATGACACTCTTCCTTCACTGTGACCCAGTAGTCCTCTTTGAGATACACTGACGACTATACGTAACGGTATGCACAAAGCTGCACTCACTTACCTTTACCTCAGGAATGGAATCTGAGCAAATGACCTTATAAAATAACATGCCAGACGAGCTTTCAACAGCTCCTTCTCACTTCTCAAAGAGAAACCCTGCGATGCAACTGCAGAGTATAAAGCGATTAAGCAGGTATGTCAGGCATTGTGGAGTGATTTTGTGTATGTGTGTCAGTGAGGAAACCCTGTGTGTCTGCACAGCTGTGCATCTATATTAATGTTAGGGAGCCGTATGCCACAGTTGCCTTGTTTGTAACAACAGGAGCCGCTGTCAGTCGCACAGTGACCCCACTATTTTGCACGGGTCAGAGGTGAGAGGTCAATGAGGTGACACCGAGATTGTTGGGAGATGTGGGGCGGACCGGCCCGGCTCCCCATCACAGCCCTGACATGAAAACAAAAGGCTGTGACCTCGTCCCCTGGGACGTTTTTAGATGCAAGTCAAGTTGCTGATTTGGATTTCTAAATCAATAGGGAGAAAACACTTAATCTATAACTCATTAAGCTCCTGGGGAGCTGAGAGAAACACTGAAGACATGCGGTCATATTGCAACCTCGGTGAAAAACAGACCACAAAGCAGAGTCAACGGTGCATTCCAGTGCAACAGGATATGAATCACAATGCTGACACCATGGAGACACCCTGCAACTCCTGGCAATGATATTAAAAAGAAGAACAAGGAAGTTAATGGCCGCAATTGTGGAAATTTCAGCTCCTGTGACTCCAGAGAGGTCACTGACTGGCTGTTGGTGATGGTGCCGTTCATAGCGCTTGAGACTCCACAGCAGCAGTGAATTCCCCGGCACCGGCTTGTCACAGTGAGATTTGTTTCATATGGCAACACAAAGGCAGCGCTTGCTGCACGTGGGCCTCCGGCACCAAACAGCTAGTCTTGCTGGAAGGGCCATGCACTCGCACAATGGCACCTCTGTAACTCCAGTGAGCCTGCAGAACTTTGCTTTTGATCTCTGATCACACAAAGTCACACTCCAGAATAGAAATAAGAAAAAAAATTGTCCATGGGCTATCTGGCGTCTGGCTTCCTCTGTTGTTATTTTTGGTCTCGTTGTGAAGTACTATTTTCAAAGGGGGGTGCTTGAATTATGACCTACACCCACTGAATATGTCTCTTTATCTGACCACTGCGAAGAACATTAGTAAAACTGGAATACTGGTGTAAGTATAGAAAAGACAGACTGAATAAAGACACAGAAAAAAGGATCTCTGTTGTCCTCCCATGCTATTAGTGACAGAACAGGTCAGCGAGGCCGTATTTTACAAAGTAGCGTTCAGTGGTGCTGCGACCTGCGACACAAACAGGTGTTCAACAACATTACTTGACTCTGTCTGTCTCTGCCCCCAATATTGTTGACCTTCTCTCCTTCAAGAGCCCCATCTGTTACCTCCTCAGTCTTCCAGGCTCTTTCCACCACGGCGGTTATCCTTCTTTAGATGCACATGAATCTTCTTGAGACAATAGACCAGAAAATTGATTGTCTAACAAAAACCTCATTGCCGTACATGAAGAAAACTTTACAATGCAGTTCTTTGGGTCACAGATATTTTTGAGTATATTTCGAAGTGGATCTTTAGTCACACAAATGCTCATAGCATGAAGTAATCAGTGCAGCATTCATCATTGTGTAGAAGCTATGAGGTTAACCAGAATACTCTTCTTCACCACGCAATGCCACCTTGTAGCACCAACCGCAGTGTAACAAAGCTGCTCAGAAAGAGCACGCCACCCGCACTTAAGCCTGTCACCCACAACCAGACGCTTGTGCCTCACCAGAGCCTGATGAGACCATTTGTTCTCAGTCTGGGAACAAGAGATGAAAAGAGACGGAAGGAGAGAATGTTGCTGCTGCTGCCAGTAGTTCAGGGATTTGATTTCTCATCTTTGTGTGTTATCGCAGAGCTTAGATCGACATGGAGAGAGAAAAAAGAGAGACAGAGAGAGCAGTGTGGACATGCCCGCTGTTTGCTTGTCTATCTCGCTTCTCCATCAACTCTGCAGCAACAGGAGGGCAGCTTTCAACCGAACCAAGGCTGCTGCAAAATCTCAAACACACATGTCATAGACATGAACATCTCGCAACACATACATGCCCAATGATCACTTTCCTCCCAGCTGTTTTCTTTAACTCACTCAGTAGAAATTCTGCAAAAGCTGATTCCTGAATGATCTGATTAATTGAATACGGCAGTCGTATTAAATTGCATACCTGAAATACAGTGCATGCCTGTATCTCTACTCTGAATCTCCTTATTCTTCTCCCTCTGCCCTCTTTTCTCTATCAGCTTCTTCTCCCTCTCTTCGCTTTCCTCTCCTCCACTTTCTCTGTCTCACGCTCTCTCGCTTAACCTCTTTCTCATCCTCCTCTCTGCTTACATATCATCACATAGGAGGCTTAGTGACAAACCCTGTCTTAAAACAAAGTGCCATTGTCCTAATTGGCTCCAAGACAAATGTCTGAAGCCTGTAATATCATCAAATTATCAAATACATTAGTATTTTCCTGTTGCGGTATTGGTTTCGCTGGTGCAAACATACAATCATTGTCTTTCCCCGAATCTCATATACACACGAGCCCTTCAGCATTCAATGTCTCGGATGAACTGAGAGCTGTAATGCACACTTGCGCCACTGGCATATGAGCAACAAAGGTCCACACAGGCCCTGTTGTCCTAGGACAGTAAAGTAGTTATCTGTGCCACAGTGGGAACATAAAGCAGTCAATAGATGAATGCTATCTTTATATCTACTGCACCAGAGGTGATTTGAAACACTGCCACTGGACGTCATAGAGCCCCTCTCTGAAACACAGCCTTTGAAGCACTGACAGCGCCGACAGAATCAGGCCAGCTCTTTGATACGGGTGGTGGGGAAAGGAAAACTTCAGCGTTAAAAGGGAGCATTATTTAGTTTCAGCTCCATTAAAAATGTTGAAATTTGAGAATGATAGGGTATATAGACCATACTGGAGTTGGCCAGCAAAGTGGACAGAAAGCGGTTTTTGACCGAAATGAATGAGATGTTCATTGAAAGAGGACAGAGGAAAGGGGTTAAGCTCTTTTCAGGTATGTAGACATGTGCAGTATATAGTTATTTCAGTTCTGTTTCATATTCCACATTTACATGTTGAGTTAATGGGAGGTTAAATCTTTTAAATAAACACAATTACTGTATACCACACAAGCACAGTAATCACTACAGTAATCCTAGTTTGGGAACTTGTGGTGTTATTCTGTGTTGAATCAAAAGGCCTCAGCTACAATGAAGTCCCTTGTTGGGCCTGTGTGGGCTCGAGGGAATTTAGCTATCTACCCAAAATTCTGTTTATTTTACTTCAACTTCCTGTTTTCCTATCACACTTCATCTAAATGCTCTTTCTCACTTCCTGCCCGCAGGACTTCAGGTAAACCAAAACATTACGTCATTGAGGAACTTGCGTCTCGCCGCATTTGGGCCCCGGAGGGCTTTTTTTTTTTTTTTTCAAAAGAACGATAAACACAATGACTGGCAGTGGGAGAGAGAGTTAATTACTAAAGCCGATTCACTCCCCTAATGACTGTTTTACTTCAGCGGGGTGTTTCTAATGGGATTCAGGAGTCAGGCTGAGCAACAGCACAATCTGTTTTTAATGGGACTTTGAGCGGGTTGTGCACAGAGACAAAGCCACTGCTTTTACTTGTGGTGCGGAGTGATCTCATTAGAGGCCTGGTAATAAAAGAATACTGGAGTGATTATATCAGGAGGAACGTAGAAGAAAATAACTGAATGACATTATCAACGGTCTGGCACTACTCAGAGCACACCCTCAGGCATTTCTTTCACCACAATTACACTTAATCCCTGTTGTTGTGTTATTCCAAAATAAACTTTCACTGCAGCTCTGATTCAGTCTTATAAAATGGGGCAAAAAAAATATGTTGCTCGTGTTTTCAAATACAATACCTCACATTTATTACTGTAAAATATTACTAAAATGAGTCCAACACTGAACACACTGCCTCAGTTTAAATGAATGAAGCTCCATCTGATAGCAATGCATTCAACTTTCGATTCGAGGTCCAGTTGAGAAAAAGTAGAGAGGTTATTATAGCAGTGTAACAATAGAGAATGATGACAAAGAGTGAATGAATGATGACAAAGCATTTTTTTCACTGTGTGAGTGTCCGTGGCTACAATGAGAGAATGGCCTCAGCTCCCTCCCCGCACAGCCGGGGATTACTGGGCTCTTTATAGAGACCACTTCTGTCCACGGCCCGCAGCCCCCCCCGCTGCTCTACACTTGTTCACAGCATAACGTACATGCTCTGTGAATACACACATAGTCACATGCACATATTTCCTCAAACAGACATGCTAATGTACGTCCTAATGTCTACAATTAACTCCACAGAGAGGAGAGTATCAACTGTTATGTCTCTCAATGTGTGTGTGTGTGTGTGTGTGTGTGTGTGTGCATATAAAACCCATTTGCTTTAGAAACTTAAGAAAAATAAAGAATTATATATATTTACTCCCAACGTCTGCAATTAAATAGCTTATTGTGCACTATTATTTGGGGGAATTATGTTTTCCCTAGTGTGTTTCCCTACATGCAGTAGAGATCAGCATCCGTTAAGCCCAATGTTGTAAGAATTCGAAACTGGCACCCTGTGGAGCGGCAGTCAGTGAAAAAGTTTCATGTAATTTGGGGTTGATTTGGGGTACTTTATTTTGGTCAGTTTTCCCGAATAAAAAAGTCTACAAACATCGTTCTGTTGGAGTTTTAAAACTGTAGAAATGTTCACAACCAATGCTATACTCATTTCTCACTATAAACATTTTACTGGCTTTCTGAACATTTCACATCCAAAATAAAATGAAAGTAAACAAACTGTTGTTTTTAATGCTACACTGTATATCTGGACATTCTGTTTCCACCATTTCCACTGAAACATTTGTGTTCCCCAGAGGATGAATCGCAATGACTTTGGTGATCCCCTTTGTTTCCCTCAATAGCCAGACTGTAGACTTAACCTCGTTAAGAGTTCTTACAGCAGGACACACACTCCAGCACCATAGCAAAGACAACGTGGAGCAGCTACTGAACAATCTACAAAGGCTTTGATAGCTGTGTGTCTGCTGTTGTGTAGAGCTTAAATAAAGAAGGGGGAGTGAAAGGTGAATTCCTGGACGCTGAGCGCATGTTCTGTTTTGCCCTCCTTTCTCCGTAAGCGAGTCGGAGGTGTCAGTCATTTAGGTTTGAGTGTACACGCACGGCTTCCTCGCGCAGTGGCCCTCAATGATTTACACCTCCAGCTCTGCACGAGCAATGAGTATGTCATTTAAAATAGCAGGTGTTCGCATGCTGCTTAGCTCATGGAAAGCAAGTTAAAGAGGGAGAAGGAAAGACTGAGGGGTGTGTATGGGGGGAAAGAGAAGGGGTTATGACTGAACTTGAATTAAACACATAAATGGTGCAGTCAAACTGGCATGCAGGTCATTGAGTTTCCCGACCACTACTGGGCCTGTTTCTCATCCTGCGACAATAACATTGCCAGGCAACTTCCAGCAGCACTGGTAGCAGTTATCCTGTTGCTGTTATTAGCTTTGGTGAAAGTCATGTCGGAGATATTAAGGTCAGTTGAAAACCACTGAATATAAAGCATTGGCGTTAGTGGGGAACTGCGCATGCACGTGGGTCCGCACACTCTGCAATGACATCATCTCACCTAGCAAAAAAGACATGGGGAAAGAAAACTGAGTCTATGAAAACAGACAAACTGTGAAGATGTCAAAGTATAACAAAAGCATAACTAAACAGGAGGAAAAGGGAACAGGAGGTTGTGAACAACAGTTTGGAACAGAGCAATAAAAGAGCAACATGAAGGCAGTTCATAGATACCTCCACAGAAACACACACACAGACTGTAAGTGTATGAAACAGGAAGTCGACAGCCAGTAGCCACTAGTTCAAGAAGGTTTGTCACACCAAAGTATAGCTGCTGAGGTTGACAGATTGTTCACTCCCTGATGTAGTAGCTCTGTAGTCTTCCTGAACTTTTAAAGTTGTTTTAAACAATAATAAAATGTGAACTGTACTTTGAATTATTAGTTTTTCCCCCAGGAATATCTCGGCAACGGTTTCTTCTCAAGAGTGTGGAGGGATTTACTCTGTTGCTCATTGACGCTGCTCATCGTCCTGCCAAGCAAACAAACCACAACACATATTTATATGACTTTGATTTTTAAAGCTTCAGAGGAAGTTAGGGGCAGTTTTGCAGGAGGTACTTTCTTTCCATAATTTCTAAGTTAATTTAACAACTAAATTACATGTATTTTGATAAGTGTACCAATAACAATTACTCAACTGACAATAATTAAAAATGCAGGCCAGATTTACTCATATGCCTAAAAACATTTACCTCACCAGAAAACAGTCAAACTTACTTATTAAGTTGTCTTTTTTAGTAAAGAGAGCCTTAATTGATGTTTTTAGTCACACCTGTAAGACAATGTGTGTATGTGTGTATGTGTGTGTGTGTGTGTGTGTGTGTAGCTTCATTACCAGGTGCGTCTGCCACCTGCCAGCCGGTGTGAACAGTGTGATGTCTGTTCTGTAATGCTCTCATCATACCCCCATCAGACAGATAGGTGTTTGGCTGCTTCTTCAGTCATTCCCACACTCTGAATGTAAACTGCATGAACACACACACACACACACACACACACACACACACACACACCAAGGTCCAGAGTCCTATGTTAATGCAGCTCAAGTCTTTTTTTTATTTCTGTCAGCACAAGAAAGCCTTTGTGTGTGTGCGTGTGCGTGTGTGTTTCTGACCTGTCTATTGACAAGAGTGTTGCTTTAAAGATAAGAGAGCAGTGTGCATGTGTGTGTGTGTGTGTGTGTGTGCACCCATGTGTGTGTGTGTTTCCTAGTATTAGTAAGCTTGTAAAACTAGGTGGTCTTATCTCACTGTTGAATTATGGGACGCAGAGGAGCGCTAAGTCCTCTGTGTTTGACTCACTTCAGAGAAGGTTCAACAGCTTTCATCCACAGAATCAGTGTAATGGTCTGTGTTGGATGCACACACACACACACACACACACCTACGCAAACACATCACTTAGTCAGCATGTTAATGAAAGCCTCATTTTAGCTCTCCAGTCCTTGTGTTGAAAATAATGAGGCAAAGAACATCTTGAACATCATCATGGTAAAGACGAGACTCGCTGAGAGGAAAAGGAGGCACAGTTCAGCTGAGTCCATTACTCCTCTGATGGTGGTTGGATCAAAGTAAACACTGATAATGGTTCAACCACAGTTGATAATACTGCTGCCCAAGAATGTTGGCTGGGCCGGCTACTCCCGACCTCACACGTATAAACGCACACGCAGGCACAGACACATGCACACACTCCTCATTCCTCACTAGCAGTGACACATTCCAAGCTTTCATCCTCTCTTCCCACAAACCAAACACAGCTTACTCCTTTCTAATTCTAGACTTTTGATTTATTTGATGCGCAAAGGAAAACTGGCTTCCTTAGCTGCGCTCCCATCGGAAAACATGTATGCTCACACACTCTAACTCTCTTGCACACACACATACACACACACATACACATACAGTAAGGCAATAACTCCATGCATCTCCCTTTGTAATTACAACACATACAAACTTCAGCTCCCGTTGGATCTTGACTTATCTCCCTCCAGAGACCTCCACACTCTCAGTAGTTCCTCTGCCATGCCCTCCTTCACTCCCTCCATTTAACAAGACCTGACAGAGTCCCTGCCAGGCTCACTTCACCCACATAGTCACCCACAAGTTAAGTACAAATTGATCAGTTGGTGAGGATTTCCTTTCTATCAACCTCCTCAGACACTGACACAGTCATTTAAAAGAGATGAAGACAGATTTGACTCAGAGGAAATGAAAACATTTTTTTACCGGTAAAACCTGAATGCACTGGGTTGAATGAATTGGCGCTGGTTGGCTGTGTTCCTTGTCTTTTGTGGAGCTCAAAACAGAATAATGAGATTAAGTGAAAGAATATCATACGTGAGCCATAAAGTGCTGGTACTGAAGCGGAGGGAGGGGTTCTATGTCAGCATGGGAACCTGCTGAGATGCCGAGCAGGCTGCTGTTCAGGTTTATCAGAACTATCAGACAGCCCTTTCCCCTGGGAGATCCAAAGTGAAGCGATCAGGTTTCAGAGCTGTTTTTTGGGGGGGGACCGCTCACGACGGGAGAGCCCCATCCTTCGTTGTGGCCCGGAGACGTGACAGGTGATGGGACTGTGACATAGCATTTGAACAAAGAGAGAGAAGAAAGGCAAAATGTGGAGGGAGAAAGGAGGATGAATGAGGTGAAAATTACCAGGGACAAACATTGAGCTGCATCATGTTGTGTTCTGTGATTCATTACCCTTAAATTGGGCCTGCAGGCAAGGAGGAAGTAAAGGTTTAAAAACGACCCCAGGAAGAGGCAGGAATTTTCAAAGGAGAAAAGAACACCATAAAGAGAGGAGATTAGTAAGTATTTATGTGTTTCATCACTCCTTTGTTGCTAATAAACCATTACCTGAGTGAGGCAAGATGTGTGTGCACATGAGTAAAACAATTCTGAGGGACTGCCACCCAGGGGTGAAACCAGAAACTCAGAAGGGACCCGCTCACCTACCCCTGTGGCAAACCCCACCACCACCTCCTCCAATCCTCTCCTCAATCAACCCTCGCTGCCCTAATCCAGTGTTTACATAAAACGCTGGGCAGTAATGATAGCCATGAGACCATGGACCACCCCACGTCCCTGCACACCCTCCTCTCCCCAACCGCCCCCACCACCCTCCACCGCTAACCCAAAGCTGTTTTCACAGGAGCCAAATACCTTAAATACATAATTAGCGGGGTCATTTGTGCAATGGGGGCCCCGGCGAGGGCATGAGCGTGTTCATGTAAGTTTGTGGGGGGCACAGGGAGGATGAGGAGTGTAGCGGGGGCAGGATATGAAGACGTGAGAGAGCGGCGGACAAAGACGTGCATTCATGCCTGTGGCCCCGGACAAACTTGGCTGTCGGCATCTTCAAAGGCGTCCTCTGCCTTTCCTCAAAACCCAGAGGCCACAGGTTGGGGGCAGAGAGGCGAAACATAACAGGGCGACATGGAGGGAAAGAGGAAAGGGAGGACGATAGAGGGAAGAGAGGGGTGTAAGTATTGAAGCAAAGGTTACGAGATCGTTAATCTGGGAAGGAAGTAGTCGACGCTGCTTCTGAGGGGGTCGAGGCTGTAAACTACCAGCTTCTGTCAATTAGATCTAGGTTTGCATCCGACACGGCAAACACGACATTTACCAAAAGTACAATTTATTTACAGTAAACATGAAAATGGAGGGAGATGATTAAAGCTTTACAATGCATCCGCCACTTTGCACCACCAGCAACATCCCCCATACGACCCCTGGACCCTGAACTCTGACCCTGTGCATTGTGGGTAGTCAAATCACAAAATTCCAGTGGTCCATGTTTCACACTGCAAGACCTCTCTTTTTATTGTTTGACTGCACACACACACAGAGCCCATTCAGCAGCCCTCTTCACACCTTGTCTGCCCCTTCGTCCCCCTCTGGCATTGTTTATGAAAGCATGTCCACTTAGTGCTGCCCTGTCTGCCCCCTCTCGCTGTGGTGCCGATTACCCACATCCTAAGTCCACTTCGTTCCCTCTTTTCTTCATGTTTGTCCCTCTCTATACATCCCCTTGCACTCTCGCTCCTCATGGTATTCTCGCCCCTCTCTCCTGTGCTCCATCCTCTTCCTCCCTCTTTCCCCACCATGACATATTGCTCTCTATTTCCTGAATACACTGCACACACTATACTGACTCCTCAATCCTGCCCTCCCTTCGTCCTTATGAATGAAGCTGTGAATGTCAGGTAAAAACAATAAAATCAATCAAGCCTCTGCTCTTCCTTTTATCTTTACTTTATTCACTTCATCCCCTGTTCCACTGGTTTGCAGAGCCGCTGTCTCTCTGATCCTTTCTCTCTTTCATGTTTTGCCTTTCTTCAAAGGAGGGAGACTTTCATGTCCCTTAGCCCTGGGATTAGGGTGAGCTGCTCAGGGAAAAGTAATAAAGCCCCCAGCACCTACCGTCTGCTGCTGGTGGATCCTGGAGTAAAGCCCAGCTCCTGCTCAGCCTTCAAGCCTGGAAAAGCTCACATTTCCTGTATACACCACCCTCACATCCAGCTTCTGTCCTGCCTCCTGCGGCAGCACCAACACATGTGGACTCCATTCTTGTAAAATAACATAATCTTTCACATTTTTGCATATTATTCAGCTAGTTGGATAACATTTACAAGAAAGTCTGTCACTAATAAGGGAGCAGGTAAGGGTTTGTTCAAGTGCAAGGTGGTCCCTCTTTTCCTCTTTCCTTCTGCCATAGTTTAATATTGCTGATTTACTTAATTCTTACTTTCCATAACCTCACTTTGTGCCCATTAGACTGTCTCTGTATTCAGTGCTGCATTACATCGTTCTATACTTACATTTATCCTTAAATACCATCCTTGAAACACAAACCAAACAAATTATGGGACTCAACATTCAGTGAACAATTTCATAAGCAGAAATATATTTATTGTTGAAAACATAAATATATAAATTATGATTATTGCTGTCTTTATCCAATGGAAGGCCAAAAATAAAAGTAATGGAGGCTTAGTGTAATGGCATTTTCTTTAATCAAATAGCTCTGAGCATGGTCCCTGGTTTACTGAGAACACTATCTTATATGGATGTGAATGCAAGCAGTGATGAAACATCAGCCTTATAAATATAGCACCGGTCAACTGATTGTTAGTTAATTCACAGATGGGCTTTGTGTGATCTGCCATGTTTCAATTAAACTTTTCTCGTTTGACTTTCACTCGACTCACTTCACAGTGACTCACTCTTTCGCCTTTGAACACGGGGTGGAAGACGACCGTTGTTCTCGTACTGCGTTGGCCCGCTTACACATTCATTATCGCTGTTACAGGAACCGGTAAGGAAGTCATTGATTGTTCCATCGGGGCATGGGTTCAGGCCATCACTGTGCTCTTGTCAGGTCACCTCTGAGCACTCATAATCATCTGTCCTGATGGTATGTGGCTGCTTAAGGTGCCAGTACCTTCACAGGGTGGAGTGATCAGAGATTTGCTCTCCTGTCAACAGAGGGGCAAAGCCTAACCAAACAAGGAGCCCATTCATGCGCTTGTCGATTTGCTTTGCTGGCTCATTCACTCTTTAAGGTGGACTTTGCTCATTGCAGGAACAACGTGTGTGCTTGTGAAGCAGAGCGGGCAGGCATCTTCATTATCAATGTTAAGAGTGATGTGGGTAAAAAATAGCCTCGTGTAGGAGAGAAATTAGGGATAATTCGGGGATACACGCACGCTACAGTTGCTCTAACATGTTTTGTGTGATTGGCATGAACATACTTCAATGTGCTGTATGCATGTTTTTGTGAATATAAAGGACCGGGCAGTGGCAGACTTTTCTCCCTCGTCTATTTCACCTCCTGCCCACATTTTTGCATCTTTTCCAATGGATTAAATACAGGCATTCAACCACAACAAAAGAAATAAACATCATTCCTGCTTGGATATAAGTAAGCTTAATATATTTCATAACAAAAATAAAGCATCTTCCTGTACTGACTCTCATACCTTCTCCTTGCACACATATATCCAAACCATATACATAAGACTTGACATCATTCAGATATACTGTAATATAATAAGAAACATGGATGACAACAATAACATCGACTAAAAAAAAATGACGTTGAGATTGTGATACTGATGGTTACAAAGAACCAGACCACACAGAACTCTTGCATGTCTCCAAGATCATTAAAACATATTTTTGTTCTGGAAGAGACAGAAAGCAATCGTCCACACATATAAATAGTTTGTAAGTAGCGGCGCATCTTCCTTTTCAGAATTCAACTGTACATAGCAAGTGGGCAAAGTCACAGACCACCAGGGGGTCTCAGAGAAGATCTCCTCTTTACTGAGAGCAAACATCCAAAAACTCAAAATGTTTGATACTCCACAGAGGTTTCAGAAAAAAAAACACTTCCATTTGTCTCTCTCTCTTTCTCTCTTTCCATTGTTTTTTCCTTTATCTCTCTTTCTTTCTTCCTGTGTAAGCAAGAGTCATTTAAACAGGGTAGGGCACTTTTATGTTGCCCAGCTGGAGGTCATCCACCGCTGTTTTGGAGTCTGAGCACCGGATTCCCACAAAAGTTTGATCCAACAGTTCCATAGCTGTTTCTGTTGTGCGTTTTGTTCAAACAAAGTCTCAAAATATTCAACATGAATCCCTTTCATCATCTCCTTTCCGCCTCTGTCTGTCCTGCCCGAGCTACAGCACGTTGTCTGGGTAGGTGGCGTTCCACAGACGAAGTCATCATCACTGGTTACTGTTTTTTTAAAAGCACCTTTGGCATCTTATTCATTTTTGTTTGTTTTCAGTCTCTCGTCTTAACAGAAAAGTTTGTCCTTTTTAAAACGAAGGTCGCATGGCAGTGGGGAAGAGGACAGAGCAGGTCTCCTGTTGGTGACATCCTCTATTTAGGTCCCTCCCACGCTGGAGTCCCTTGTTCTGATTGGTCTCACCTCACGTCCACTGTGGGAGAGAGAGAGAGAGAGAGAGAGAGAAAGCTGAGATTAATATCACCATTAAACAAACAACACATGGGTTTCATCATGACAAGAACAACATTAATTGCATTTTGTGCCCAATTGCATAACTCATGCATTTGAAACAAGCTGACACAACACACACAAGACCCACAATGTTCTGAATCATGTTTCTCCAGATTTCAAAGACAGTGATCAGACCACGAGTCATAATGTACAGTCACAAAATGTGTGTGACACACAACGGGTGTTACTGTAGAACACAACAAAAACAGTGCACACAACCACACGACAGGCACGAAACTGTGACACAAAGCATATGTGGTGTGCATGCTCAGCAGGCCTCAAAATCAGCATGCAGCATTCGGCACAGAGCATGGTACACCTTAGCCCTCCCTCTTCTCACACTGATTGGCTGTGATGTGATTGGTGATGGTGATTGGCAGGCCTCCCTGTGCCCCGATAGGGCAATTGCAGTGGCAAAAGGTGAGAGGACGCTGTGTTGCTAAAGTCCTACCTGTTCCCTTCACAGCTCTTCAGTGGACTTTGGGTAATGAGTGCAACTTTATTATGTCGCCAATAAATCCTTGCTGGGCCTTAGCTTTTTAGGTTTCCTTTTTTTACCTTTAGCCCTACGGTGGCCTGAAAACACAAAGTCGGGGAGGGTGGATAGGACGGAGGGTTAAAAGCAAGAAGCAGGGTTTATGATACAGAGAGAGGCACAACGGCCCCGGGACAGAAGCAGAGAGTGCAAAGATATAACACTATAAATACTTCAGATGCCTTATCAACACACATCAGCGCTTATCTGATCCCAGGGAGAGAAAGGCTTCAGATCAAGGCACTGGCAGAGTTACCTGCTGTCATGCCAAGCAGCCTTTGGACACCCTCCCTTAACACACAGACTCGCATACACTTTTACACGCACAAACGTACACGCACACACACATCCTCGTCTAACAAGGCACAAACACACAAGCATTACAGTTTTGCAATAGCAGGCCACTTCACAGGCGTGTCTGTCTGTTTGGAAGCAGTTATAGAAAAAGGTCATCCAGTGCAGAGAGAGAGAGAGAGAGAGAGAGAGAGAGAGAGAGAGAGAGAGAGAAGGAACGGGAAACACATTGATGCATGATGACGCAGGCATGAGGGCGGGACTCAGCCATCAAACTCAACCTCAGTGTGATTTTTCTGCAAAAGGGCAATGCTGGGACACTATTTGGGATTATGTAAGAATAATATACATATTGCATAATATGTTTGAGGGTCACATTTACCTGTTTCTGCATCTGTGTGCTCCACCACATGATGTTGTGATGCACACACACACTCCAGGTGGTCTTCTAACCGCACAAAGACCTCTTTCAGCTTGGGCCTCCTCTTCACGTACTCCACCTTCGCTACCTGAAGTGAGGAAAAAGAGCAGAGGTTAGCCACAGAGCCAGCTCCAGCACCATCATTACTCTTCGCCGCGCTTGTGTCATCAATAAGCACACGCGCTCTTTGCCCATCCGCTAACATCAAGAGGCGTAGCGCTGTGACTGATGACTCTTTCATAAACCGATTCATAAAAAAAAAACGCCAGCCGTAGCTTCGCCTCCCCCGTGTTTGAAGTGTGACGGCAGCATTCTTCAGAGGCTGATGCATCGGGTTCCGCTCGCTGTGTGCTCTATGGGCTGTTGATCAGGTGTGTAAATACTGAATGGAGTGTATGACCTTGTCCAAGCAAGCTCAAACAATGGGAGAGGAGAGATTGAGGGTAGGGGGGAGCGGTGTACGCCCTGAAGCCCAGGGAAGCTTTACCCTGGCAGGAGAAGAGAGGCTGGGATCCCCCCCCCCCCCTCGCTCCAGGCATTGAGCATCCACATCCAGACAGACACACACCTAAACTCCCTCGCCTTGTTCTGACATGTAGGCTGGTTTTAAACCACGTTAATACTTCTTCATAGGTTAGGGAAAGTGCTCTTTAACATGTGCATGCAAGAAATACAGCTTACGTGGTCTAATCTAGGCAGTACAACCCCAGAAATCAGCCTTCCAATGTAACAAACACAAAAGTAATGCAGGAATTCCGATCCCTCAGTCCAGCTAACACCCTCTCAGGTCTGACCCCCACTTCCCACCCAACAGCTAGTAATGAAAAGGACCAATCCTCGGAGGGTTATGAATAGGCTATGTTGGTTAAAGCTTAGATGAAAGCTGAATAGAGAAAGGTTGCTTGGAGGTTATGATGATCTTGTTGTGTAACTCTGGGAGGTGGCTACATGCTCTTCCCTCTCTGATGTGAGTGCCAAGGGCAGGTAACCTTCCCATCCACCATTGAGGGCCCGGGGGCCACATGGAAACAATATCCCCTGCTTCACCCATCTTCCTGGTCGCTGCACGAGAGAGGATATTGGCCGACAATCTCCCAGCGCTCTCTGGTGTTATGAACAACACTGTTTTGCAGTCAGCATGAGGCTCACACATGCACAGACGGAGGGCCAAAACTGATGAGAGGCTTTCTTCCTCTATCCTGTGATGGCATACCGCCAAGGCTGGCTCTCAGTGGTGAATTAGTCAAGCAGGAAAAAAAAACGAACATACCAATCCCTGTCTGATAAAACAAAGTAAAATGTTGACATTCACACAACTTGAGCTGCCTCGCATCAGTGCTGTAACAATGACTGGAGGGTCATCTGGGGAGGCTAAAACAGAAATCAGGGGCCGGCGGTTTCACCAGCTGCTCCTTTGCAACTGTTTCTTTCCACGGAGAAAAGAGAAAGAGAAAGAAGAGAGGGAGTGAAAAGAGGGTAAGCAAGCAGAGAAGGTATGCAGTGAGCAAACAGAGGACAATGGTGTCTGGGTTGCTGTTATCGGGCCCTGACAGAGAGAGAGAGGGCGGGTGAAAGGGCCAAAGCAGGGAAGAACTGAGCAGGAAGGTGGACCATCATTCTCATTAGGGAACGATGGTGTGTGTGTGTGTGTGTGTGTGTGTGTGTGTGTGTGTGTGTGTGTGTGTGGGTGTGTGTGTGCAAACAGAGGGTGTTATTTAAGGAAGGGGATGGGGGACTGACCATGATCATGACTAGCATTAGATGACATTCATATGTTACCTATTAACATTTAGTTTCTGGGTTACTCACTGGGGATCTTTTATTACACTAAAGCTGACAGAATAGATAGAGAAGTTATCAACGGTTTGTTGTTATCTACCAAAAGTGCAGACAGTAACACAGAAACACACAAATTTCCCAGAAAACCACTGGTAATATTTAATCAAAGGATGTGACTGAGAGATGAAACATGCAGCTGCCTCTGCGGACGGCTCTGCTGAATCTCTGAGCTCAGGGGGGTTCGAAAGCAGCAAGTCGGAGGCCAAAAGAGTCAGTAATGTCTGACACTTCTTACTGAGGCTGATCCTTATGACTAACACACAAACCCAAACTCTTCTGACCAAACAAACAGCTATTGACAGACGGATAAAGCGATGAGCCATCTTGAAGAGAGGCCCAGCGGTAGGTTTGTCTTTTGCCCCTCACACAGCATGGTTAAAAACACTCCCTGCAGGACACACACAAAAGCACACTCACACTTTCATATTTGTCTGTGAATGTCTATAACTGTGCTGTAATCCTGCTCTGCCCACTTTGTCAACACACTCTCTTTCTGTCTTGTTTCCTGTTTGTTGTGTCTTCACCCCTACAATTTTTCCACTTCACATCCATATTTTATTTTCCCATTTTAAGTCACTTCTTCGCCACACAAAGGACACCGGCTTCCTACCCGGAGCAGAGTCAATGACTTCCCACATAAAACATACATCAGAAAGAGACCCCCATGCTACGACGAGGGGCCCCGCACTCTCTTTGTATAAATCAAACCGATCTAAACTCCCTAGAAATCCGGGGCCCTGAGAAGCGGCTGTGGAATGATATCCGATCCAGAGGGTTGGGGTGAGGCAGGGGGCTCTGGGAAGTGCACCCCCTTCGGTTTTGTCCTCAGAGTCTCCGCGGCCCTCTGTGTGGAGCCGATTGTCCCGGTCGGACTAATTGGGAATTCCCTGAGCACGGAGCACTGATGAGAGCATGATGGAGGGGAAAGTTTTACTCCGGCTGTCCAAGGAAAACACGACAGGGTTGTGAACGTGCACCGCGGGCCATTGTAAACTGGAACAGTGACAGAATCGAGCAAAAAAAAAAAAAATTAAGAATGTATGTGTGTGTTTGGAGAATGGAAGGGTGGAAAGAGGCAGAGTGGGTTGGCAATTTATTTATCAGGAGGGAGACTCGCAGAGCTTGTGCCCCACAAACAAAGAGCTCTTTTTGAGATGCTACAACTTTGAACAAGTGGGGGAAAGGTGGGGAAAGTTGGAGGACAGGGGAACGTAAAGACACTTTCTGTATCTCCGTCTGTCTTTTTTGAAATCAAACAAAGAAAAAATGACACCCAGAGCAAAAGCCAAGATTATATGCAGAGGGAGAGAGAGAGCAAACCACAGAAAACATAGACTGAACATCAGACAAGAACAACCGAGACAACCTGCTGCTGCCCTCTGCTACAACCCCCCACAACACACACACAACATACACACACACACTCGGGTGGAAGGGGTTATCACAGGCGGTGTGTGGAGAGGAGAGGAAGCAAGGAGAGTCACTCACAGGTCTCCAATACCCTAACCCACTTCATGGCACACCTCTTACTCCTCACTTCTCTCTCCCACACAGACATATTAATGTATCACCGGATGTGAATATCTATCTGCCCCTGACCTCATCATGTGCCTCCCTTTCCCTCAAAGACCAAAAGAACCATCGTGCGATATCAAATATCAAAGAATCCAAAGATGTGTAATCTTTCCATTCATGTTTTGCCCCCCCGCCTATGTCTTTATAGAACAATTGCAGATGAGAAAGACATTACGCGGAGCACTTGAAAGAGTAAATATGATTTTAATGAAAGAGAACAAAAACGATACGGTAAATGGCAAAGACTGGCAGACGGGTAAAATTAGAGAGTGGGAGATGGCTCTGTTGCAGGAGCGAGACAAAAAGAGTGAGGAGGGAGTGAACAACTATGTCACATAACAGACAATCAGACTCCGAGACTGAGCGGAGAAGAGAGTTGGAGGGGGAGGATGAAGTCAGAGGGGAAGAGCGAAAGGGAGGACAGGAGAGGAGGAGTGAAGGAAAATACAGAAATGAAGTAAAATATGATTAAAATACGGCTGCTACTTTTCCTGCTCAAGCTGATGCATTCCAGCCGGTGCAGCAGTAGCCAAACTCTCTGGCTTCTGGCGTAGTCGGGACGCTCCCATGGTCTCTGACCCGCCCCGCAACCCCTGCCGTGCACAACACACACACACGTTTATACAACACACACAAACTCCCTCACCCTTCTTCATCTAGAAGAGCTGAGTGAATCAAAGGGAAAATAATTCACAGCTGCAAGGAACTTCAAACAGGGGGGCCCCTCAGTCCCATCCAA
>NW_022280176.1:56749-68198 GCF_004355925.1 Anarrhichthys ocellatus
CCCCCCCCCACACGTAATCCACAGGACCCCTCTGACGACCATAAATCATGCTCACTGTATCACCGTCACACTGCCTTTTATTTATGAAACACCCCGTAAGTCAGGGTCCCACACAACCGCAGGGCTACAGCTACTGCTTCCCCCAACACCCGGCTCTGACCCGCTGTCGCTGAGGTAACTGCCAGTGTGTGTGTGTAGGTGTGTGCGTGTGTGTGTGATGGGGTCGGGGCCAGGGCCAGTGCAGGGAGATGTGTGGACCCCCACACTCAGCACTGTGGCTATATCCGCCTGGCCTCTGTCAGCCCCCACTTTGATCCAGCAGCCATCAACACTTCATTACTCTGTGGCCCGTCTTCCTCTTGCTGCCGCTTCACACAAATGGCCTTGTCCCTGCGCTGCGGTGGGCAGGTTTATGTAGCATAGAGCGCTCTCTCTCACACACACACACACACTCACACAAACAATCTCCCTTCTTGGGTTTACACAGATGTGTGCTGACGACCCTCTCTGACCTCTGCAAAATACTTGTACATACGCTTCAAGGACCATCAAATGTTTCCTGCTACTAAACCAAACCAAACGAGAGAAACCGAGCTTCATTGTTGGCAAATTATACCATAATGATTAGATTAAGGCACCTTATGGAGGCAATTAAAAAGGGTTAGTTGTCATGTTTGGCTCCTATCAATCGTAATTGTGTTTATTTTGAAAATAAGAATATTCAAATACCGTTTACAGCGCAAATACTGTAATTTCTATATATTATATATATTTTTTTCTTACTTTGGGGGACTCAAGAGTATAATTAGCAGCTAATTTATTCTTTCTGCTTATTTTTTGTTTCCATAATTCCAAGCACTCTCTGTGCTGTCCTTGAATCATGAAGAGCACCTCATTTACTGTCAACTGTGTGTTTCTGCAGCAGAAACCACAAGTAACCTTTTGGATTTCCCAGAGTACCTTACTTGTAACACTTGTCTTCCCATGTGGTTTTGTGGATGAGGAAGGAGAATACAATGAACTTAGAGACCAAATCTACTGCAGAAGCCTTAAGAGTTAATGAGTGAGCAGATGAGTGACAGCTCCATTCTTTGCCTGTTTCATGGGCTGTTTAATCAACCCCATAGGAAGAACAAACAGAGAGGCATTTAGATTCACACACAGAGACTCACACACATTCATACGCACAAAGACAATGTGCAAAAGAATGCACGTGGACGTTGAGATCTCTTCCTAACTATTTCTCTATATCCACCCACACACACACACACACACACCTTGTATACTAGTCTGTTCAGTCCTGCCTGTCCAAAATCTCCAGTTGTTTTATGAGCAAGTTTGTCTAGCAAGCATCGTAGCCAAGTGCACTGAGGAAACTATCAGAAATACTGGACACAGCTGGAAAGATGTGAGGTGGAAGAACAGAAGGAACATGGGAGAAGGAAGTAAAAAAAGACAGGAGAGGGTATAAATTAACAACCAAAGGGGACCAATTATAGAACAAATTCTGTTATTTAATGTCATGGACATGGTATTTCATGTCATATCTAGATTCGAACAACTCTGAGAACACGAAGACGCAAAAACACTGGCAAAATGTCCAAAATGTTCTGCCAGCCTTCAGTGATAAAACACCAAAAGGAATCACTTCGATGGAAAAGAAAGGGGGAGAGCCAAGATGCTGGGATAGAGGGAGTGAATGTGGTGTCATTGAAAGTGCAAAAGGAGGTGGGATGGGGGTGAGGGAGGAGTTAAAGGAATGCTGGGATGATAGAGCCTGAATACATAAAAACTCATTAAGAATTCTGTTTGCCTCTCTCCTGTCTGTTTCCACGACTTTATGTCTCTCTTTGCATCTCTGCCTCTCTCACTTAATCTCTTTTTCAATACTTAACCTGCTCTAAATGCCTTTACACCATTCTCATTTACTCTGTCTATATGCTGACGTCAACTGTGATGCAACCTACACACACACGGTTTAGAGAGACACCTAAGAAAATGATAGACCAAAGTGCAAAAGAAGTTCTAGACAAATGCATAAGGAGGGGAAAAGGGAGACCATGTAGAAGAGAGAGAGTGACTTTAATATCTGCCCCTTCTCCTCCCTCAGGCTAGTCCTATTTAAAGTTGCCTTTTTTATTACCCTGCCACTGAACAGGAAAGGTTTGTACAGTAAAGGGCCTGCACAGAACCGTTCTCTTTTTTTGGGGTCCATAGCATGAAAAAGGAAAGAGGGATAGAAACAGAAGAGGGGGAATAAATAAATAAAGGTGCATTTGGACAAATGCATAGTGGCATGAGATGGAAAGAAACACAGCAGATGTGTTCTTTTCCCATCCTTGGCTAGCAGAAGGAAAACAAGTCAGTTCCAGGGTAGACGGGCAACATTTTTAGCTTTCTAATAAACGGAGGGAGAAGCACAAACTGAACCCCTATTCAGACTAACTGCTGAGAGGACAGACAGAAAAAAAAACTTGGCATGAGACAATGTTTCTCACACACAAAGTGGTGAATGTCTCCTGACTGGAGCAAGCACTGACGAATGACCTTTCCAGGGATACGACGCCTCATTTTGTCCTCAGTGTCACGAGGGGGACACGGCCAAAGCTGCATAGATCACGAAATTCCAGGAATAGCGGAATCTATAGCCTTATAGTGTATTGTCCGTCGTCGTCAGTCTTTCTCCAACAGTCCTCGTCACAGACAGAACTCCTAATGAAGCACAAGTCTGGCAGACCAAGAGACTGACAAGCTTGCATTCAGACGGGTTGTGGTGTATATCAGAGCTCTTACCGCACTGTGAGTCAGCATCTCTGATCATAAACCCTGTGCGCTGGATGTAGTTCCCTGTGCCCTACAATAGCCTTCTTTTCAGTGCAGCGTTACTGTCTGCTCTACAAATAAACGACCAAAAGAGGAGAATTTCCTCCCATCCATACGGAAATCCTTCCTGACCTGAGCCAGTGTGACAAGGGGAAGGAGCCAGACGGGGCTGGTATTTGTTTTATTACTCTGCAAGTATATTGAGGCGGCATCCTAAAACCCTGCTTGATGTCCCAGTGCCCATGGCCGGGCAAGATCACAATGATTAAAGAGACAACAGAGTCCAGAGATAGACTCAAAGAGAAGCACAAACACAGTCAGAGTGTTCCAGGCTATCCTGTTTATCCCCCGGTTGTCTCTTACTCTTACAGAACAGAGCACATAACTCCCATACCTCCAAACAGAGCTGTGCACCGGCTAACAGTCTGTAGTGTAAATAGAGCAGAAAAACGACTCAGCTCCAGCCACGGTGTCTCCTCTGATCCTGAACAGAAGGACATGTTTTCAAGCTAGCGACGCCAAAGAGCCTCTGAGAACAGTGCAACCCCCTTCGATCCCTCTCTCTTCCTCTTTGTCGCCTCGTCCCCTCCAGGCTCCCTGTTTCCAGAAAAGACAAAGGGCCAAACAAACAGAGAGCGGACAAATGGCTGTGCAGTAACCGACGACACTCAGACATTCTCAAGGTACAGGAAACTGTTTCTCCCTCGCTCTCTCTCTCTCTCTCTCTCTCTCTCTCTCTCTCTCTCTCTCTCTCTCCCTCTTTGTCTGTCTGTCTGTCTTATGTCTGGAAGGAGCATCCCTCTCTGGTCAACCCTTCAACAGATGTCCCGGCTGAAGGTGCCAACAGCCCTCTCTCCCTGTCCTTTCTCTCTTTCACTTCCTGGCACAGCCGCCCTGGACTCTCGCCAAACATGGGATAGAGTGATGAGGAGAGAGGGTGGTGATCGGCTGTAATGGAAGGAGAGAGGGGAGGGGGCAGCGGAGGTAAGGTGGCCACTATTTGGGTACTGGCCAAGGAGGCTCAGAGGAGACAGGTTGATTGAAACGAAGAGTAGCGGTGGAGTAAAAAAGGGTGGAAAGGAGCGTGAAGGTAGGCAGGTCAACCCAACCTTACCTCTCATATGATTTACTTACCTGGTGAGAGGGAAAGTGGTGGAGATTCGTGAGTGGAAGTGGGTGTGTTTGTGGAATGAATGAGGTGAATATGATTGTGTGTTCAACCCTGCACTAATGATTTGGGTTGATTGCAAGAATATGACTTTTCAGCAAGTCAACAAGCTTGGACACAATCTCGCCTGTAGGTGTGTGTGTGTGTGTGTGTGTGTGTGTGTGTGTGTGTGTGTCTTACCTTAACGGTGCGATGGTGCTTGCGGGAAGGGTGACAGCGCATGTTGCTTGTGTTGCAGCAGCCTGTGCAGCGCTTCACCTCCACACATGGCGGCCATATCAGGAAGTTGGCAGACGTGGGATCCACCTGGCTCCTGGGGATCTCGTAGATCACCGTCCGCGTCTTACACACCGCCGGGACCGCCTCCTCTGCTGTAAGAAAGACAGGGAGAAGGAGGAGCCCGGTTAATGCACCTGGTCTGCATGGGTGTTCGTGACACATTTTCCGAAAGCATGCGTGTGCTGTTGTATTGTTGGAAACCGTCCTTTTCACTCCCAGCTACTTTATGAATTCCTTCGCTGCTCATTATTTGATGACTCACTTGACGTGGGAGCTGTTCATCTTATCTTGGATCACACCCAACCTTCTTTAAGGATGTTAAGAAGACATGCTATCCAAAAAGCTGATCTCGTATCGGCTCAGGAGCTTTGGGATGAAGTCGGTGAGACAGAAAGTGACTGCTCCTTTGTTCAGAGTCCTAACTGGGGTTAATGCAGCGTTACTAGGCCAGAAAACTTTTATGTCCGCTGGTGGGAAATCTAATAACGGCCTTTGACCCTGTTGGTCATATAGTGAAAAGAGGAAGGCAGTAAGCATTCATTTCAGATTGAATGCTCTGACAGGCACTCGCACGTAAAGATGTGACAGAGGGTGTACAGTAAGATGGCATTAGGTCGTAAAGATATGTGCATGTGCAGAACGTGAGGGCTTTTGTGGACAGCTGCCAAAATGGTATGTGTATCAAACACTTATGATATGGCCACATACATGAAATACAAGCAGCCACTTTACCCTGTGTCACTTTAAATGCTATACTGCTTTGTCTTGACACACTCATTGCACACTACATGGTATTCTCTATTCCTCGATCAGATATCATACCGCGTGGCGTTTTATGAAGAAATCTGACTGAGAGCCCAGGCGAGTTGCAACTTGAGCCCTGAATGCCTGGAATTTCCACGCTCAAGGATATATTTCTCTCCTGACGCGTGTGTCTTAGATCTGCAAGCCCATGGCCAATTAAAAGGCTTCATGTCAGACGTCCTCGTCAACCTCACACACCAGTCTCGTTTCTCATGATTCCTTGATTGCCATAAATACTGGGTAGACGTCTTCATTAGGGTAGCATTTATCCACAGAAAGGCCATATAAAAGCCACTAACTATTAGCTTTGTTTGAAATGTGTAAAGTGATCGGTTTCATCTCCTGGGAACTCAAATGTCAGGGCGGGATATTTAAAATGGAGGTTATTTTTAGGGCATTATGACACTGTAATAAGCTGTGCCAAGTTGTGATGTACAGTATATAGAGCCAAATGTGATCATGATGCAACCTCTTAGCTGCACAGTGAAGCATGTAATATTCATTCGGTCTTACCGATGCTCCTCTTGCGTCGGCTGTGGAGCTGGGAGCTCTTCAGGTCATTGTAGTAACCGTGATGACGGGAGTAGTTCTTCTGGTGGTTGTGGTGCTTGTGGTGCTTTGGCTCCTCGATAACATTGTTTCCCGCACCTCGTCAAAACAGAAGGCAGCCTCATTAATGAATGTCACACAGAGAGGAAGTAAAAAAAAAAAAAGTTTTAAACCAATAAACCAGCGATGAGTCGGTTAATCACGGCGTAGACTGTGGTGGGGGGCTTGCTAGGCCTCACCAGAAGGCTGAATGTGACCCGCCATTGATGTTTTATATACCCCTTCCACAACTAACAATGTGCTGGTTAGTCACACGACCCTAATGAGATGGTAACTTCCTACTGGCCTCTTGTGCTGTATGTAACACATGCTTTGATTCCCTGAAGTGCTTAGGGTTTCCTTCAATATGATGGCTGGCAGGGCAACTGCTGATGATGTCACAAATTGAAGAAAACAGTGCAGAGTACACATGGTACAGGCAGGAAGCACACATTACACAAACCTCTGTGTAATTGCAAGCTTTGTGCATCAGCCTAACTCACTCATTTGGCTGAACTTTCCCAGCAGGAATAAAGTATCTAGAAGGCACGTGCGTCAGCATGCTCCTTCAAAAACAACCAGCTTTCACAGACGAACTGCGGACTAAAGTGGTCATTGCACAGGTGGTACTCAGCCGCCATTATCCCTGTTTGGTGTCTCTCATTTACCAGAAAATGTTTGCTTTTTCAATCATTCAGCCGCTTGGAAAAGTAAATGTTTTGTTATGCCGCAGCGATAGCTCCTTAAGACTCCGTAACTCCAGACTAATATAGCCAGCTCAGCATATTCACAGCCATGGTCATCTGATAAAGCTTGCTTGTTTTGGTCCCCACCCAGAATACAAGTTGGATTACAGAAGAGTGCCAGAGCAGCTATAAAGCAATAAAGCTTGTTCGCAGGATACAGCCCTTTCCCAAAGAGCAGAGTCTGAGAGTGTTTGCTAAGAGGGTGGGTCTACCTGTCTGTAAGTACAGCATCAGGCTGACACAATCCTACACTTGTACACCTAACATAAAGACACACTCACAACTACACAAACTCCTCTCATTATCCTCCGTAACATGCTAAAACCCAGTGTACACCAGCAACAACAAAGCTTAGCCACAGACAAACACATTGCCCTCGTCCAGCTCCTTTGTGCTCTGACCAGAGTCATCTGAAGGGATTTCCTCTGCCTATACACAATCCCCCTCTGGGATTGGTTGTTTATTTGCTTTTGGATGCCTCCTTTTTTCAGGTCTGCTCCTCGGGGAGAGTGGAGGGATTTTTTCTTAGCCTGTCTTGCCGTCAGTCAGACAGCCAGTGACCCAGAACTAAAGGTCCACAGGAAAGAAGTGTCAACTGCAGCTGAGGAACAGTGTATGGACACACATGAACATGCCTTATATATGTCGCACATATAGTCTCCATATATGTGCAAACACACCTAGGCTGTCTGCACTGCAGGTGGACTCATTTTGACAGCTGGAGGATTTTCCTACCTGACAACCTTTTAACACTGCGGGTCACTGACAGAACTCCCACTGTGCCTCCTCTCTCTCCACCACACCTAGCCCTCTCTTCATCTCCCCCCTGTCAGAGGACTGGAGTGAGGGAGGGCGTCACACTGTGACCACTGGAGACAGTTTGTGTCAGAGCTGACAGGAGAAAGGGAGCGAGAGCATAAAGAAGTCCTTTATAGACTGCGGAGTCCTTTTCTCAGCACAATAAAAGGACCTTTCTGAGGGTGTTTTCTTTGCGCTGAAAGGAGAAACATGGGGAACGAAGGCAATCAGAGTGATCAGGCAGGATGATGCAGGAGAAAAATAGAGAGAAGAGAGAAGTTAAGGGAGGCACAAATAGAATGAGAGTGAGGGGTTTGCTCCTCTGTTGGTTCCAGGTGAGTAAGAAGCAATAACATGCCCGGAACGTCGCGAAACTGAGACAAGAGAAAAGAGGACAAGAGACAGTCTCTCGCCATGAATCAGGCTTTCATGACTCGCAAATTACTCCCTCCATTAGCTGAGGGCCTCGGCTCCCTCCCTTTACTCCTCCTCCGCTCTTTCTTTCTTCCTCTCCTTGTACAACATGTTTTTGACTTCTTGTAACAAGTGCCTCCATAATTCCCTCTCTTTGTCTGTCTTCCTTGTTTCTTCCCTGTCAACAGTTACATGCCTGAGTTAGTACACACGTATCATTGTAGGTCACATGGGCGAGGTGTGAAAGCAGGTGGGACACAAGCACAATAAATATGTTTTTTGAGGCACTGTAATTCATCGGATGTGCTGCCAACTGTACACACTGTGAACACTCTGCCAGCTTGTCAGAAAGTGGACTGCACAACAACTTGCAGCCTTTCTGAGGGCAGTGTAGCAGAAACACAACCTCCAGAATCCTCCTGCTCCCTCCTCCACCTCTGCCCCACGCCAAGAGTCAGGTTCCCTTCTCTGTCAGTCCTTCACTGAGAGAGATAAGACAGGACAGGCCAGGGGGCCGCCCAAGGAGGGAGACGGGGTTAGAGAGGAAGAAAAGCGAGGAGAGGAGCACCTCAGGGGCCAGACAGCCATCTGCAGACTTCAGCGGGGTCATCTCATCTGTCAGTCAAAGCAGGAGACACCATCCAAGAGGACGTGTCCACATAGACCCGCACTGAGCAAAGCAGCCTTAAATGACACACACAGCCGCGAGAAAAGCCCTGCAGGCCTTCCCAGGGATCCTGACACATATATACGTCCTTAGAGGCTAAATTATCTCAGATAGTGACAAAATGATATGATAATGACTTTAACAAAATATCAAGGATTTCCTGGGTGCGACCTTTAAAACGCAGCATCAGTCCATGTTACATTTTCCAGGTACCAATGATCAAAGGTTTAAACCAACACCTCATATAAGCCTTTCCTTTCTCCTTCCCTGGTTGACATGCTATGCTATGTACAGTTCAGCCTATACTAGCTTTGCTGTCCTGGCCATCTGCAACAAAAGCTCTGAAAATACCCCTCTGGCTGGCGTCAAAGGTCTTTTAATGGGCTCGCCTGTGCCGCAAAGCTGGCCGTCAGACAGATTTATGTCCTCGTAATAATAATCAGCCTACTACTGTTACCCTGCAAAACATTCCTGTGTTTGAAGAAATACATGTTAATTCAATTATAAACACCTCTTCTCATGCTAGAAGCAAAACCAGGGATCTATTCTGGGCTCAACATAAAGTGGGGCGATCACTGCTGTGGAGTACAGGTTGGTTTGAGTGTGAATTAATAAATTAAACACACTAATGATGTGGGGCTATTACTCTCCCTAATTGAAAAGCAGTCATGTGGTTATACAGAAGAATACTTGAGTGAAAGTCTGGTCCTATAGTGTTGCTCTGCTGAATATCAGTTTTGAGGCTACTAATGAGCTACGACCATTCAGGTAGCTGACATGATTTGGGACTGTTAAAGCAAATTTTTGTAAATACCTATTTCCAACAACAAATCTTCAGGGGAGAGCCCTGAATTTGATATGTGGCCAAAGCCTGTGTAAATAGAGGCTCATGTGAAGGCAAACAGCTTCTTCCAGCACACCCCTGTAACTTAATCTAGGACAGACATGGGACAGACCGGTCCCCCACCACAGAAGAAGCAGCTCCTCCAAGAACCTGAAGCTGAGAGAAACCTGCCTGACCTGTCTCTGTTTACAGGGCAACATATGTGGCGGTCTGGTTGCTATTAAGCCAGTTTATTGCAGCAGCTGAAAGAATATGCACAACAACAAAGTTGCCAGTGAAAGTCCATCTTTGTCACATGTGTACAGTAAACACACCTATCGCGGTAACTGCTTTATCACGCACACCAGGGCTTGATTTCAGGGGTACAACTTGTAATAAGCAGAATGTGCCAAAAACAGGTGTTCTTGTTCTTTCACTAAATCCACTAAACCTGAAGGATTGGCAGACTCTATTCATCTTATTTATTCAAATGTCACTCAAACATCAGCTACCTATTAGACACAAGTGGATCCATGCATGCTGAACACTATTATCAATGGTACCTGTGATTCATTTTTACAAAATTCTCCTATCCATCAAGCAGTGGTACTGAGCCTATTGCAGTTTAAATGACAACAAGGCAGGCATGATTATGTTAGATATAACCTTTGTATACATTTATGGAATAGTTATTTGGCTTGATCCTCAAGCGAGCACATTTTGCCTCACTATACAAATATATATGGAAAGTCCCCATACCACATTCAGGTGTAGCCTACTACCAAGAAGGCTATGTTTAAAAGTGAGGCCACAAGAGAGCAAAATTCTACAGCTAACAAAGGCATACTGCTTATGTAATTATGCTGCAGCTGTTTTTAGTACCACCCTTTACTCTGTGTTGTCACAGCCACAATAGCAGTGTCACATGTGAACAACGTGTATGGCGTCGGGATTATTAAACATGTCTGTGAAAGTATCAAGAGGCTGAATTTACCTATGGAGTCAATGTCCAGTAGCCGCTGGAGGTCGCTGATGCTGTGGATTTCACTGTGGGACAGTCTGTCTATCAGCTCCTGGGGAAACTCCACTTCCTTTAGGGGGGGGGGGCAGAAAAATAAACAAGAGATGAAGGTTAGAGATGTGTCGGATCAGTGGCAAAACGTTTGTGTAATTGTTTGTCTGTATAAGTAAACGTGCAGGGTTCAAACAACCACCAGGAAGATCACTGCTAGAACAATTTTGCAACCATGTGCCAACTACAACTAGCAGATCTACCCTTTTGCCATAAATCCCCCTCATACACGGAGAGAAGAAGAACCCCCTTGAGAAATGATGCAATCAAGGGAAGCCTATGCTCTGCAAGGGAGCAACGTTGCAGGGCTGGAAAGTAATTCATCAGAAATGTTCTACGATATTCTGAGTAGTCTATAAATATATATAGATATATTTATAGATTACTCACGAGATTTCCAGGACAATGATGGTGGCAAACCATCATAAAGATCATAAATTGAAAACATGTTAATATAGCTACTTCTTTGACTATTAATTGGATGCCGAATTAGATGACCAGCCTGAAAGCCTGATTCATGGTGAGATGACCGACTCGAATTATTGTTTGACTAATCCTGTCCACTGCGGCACGATGAAACGTCGGGATTTTGAAGTGCACCACGGATCGGGGCGACATCTGCCCGTGTGAACTGCAGCTCGCCACACTTTGCACTTGTTGCGGTCATGCAGGCACCTCAAAGTTAACGCGCAGCCTTACAGGAACAGTGGCTATTTATATCGCCCCGGAGCGGTTCCCATGAACGCTTAGCCCAACCAAAACGTTTGCCCAGTTGGCTCGGGCTACAAACAGATTTGGCACAAACGCCAAAAATAACTGTGATATGCTTCCAAATGCAGACGCGGTGTTGGTTCTCAAACGCGAGTATAGCCACTACCCTCATGATAGCTGGAGCTGATGTGCTATTTGGTCATTCTCTAAAAATGAATCCATGTTTACACTGCTCTTATAATAGCGTCTCAGTCTATGCCCTTATTATTATTATTATTATTAAAAGACAGTTTGTATCGGTTACAGGTTGATTCAAATGAAGAAATGCTTTAAATTATAACGGCTCATAATCGTATCTTCGAGGCTAAATTCATCCTTCAACCCAAAAACTTTGTGTTACTGCTCTATGGTTTTCTTTCTCTGGGTATGAAGTTGTGGTGTGTAGCTGTTGGAGAAATGCGCGCTCCGTGGGAACTTTGCACCCTCACAGGAATACAACCCTGCACCACTGTGTGTGTGTGTGTGTGTGTGTGTGTGTGTGTGTGTGTGTGTGTGT